>NC_074703.1:14054791-14277291 GCF_029448725.1 Salvelinus fontinalis | reverse complement strand
GTGTGTGTGTATGTGTGTGTGTGTGTGTTCTGGTCATTGGTAGAGAGAACGTGTGTGTGTGTGTTCTGGTCATTGGTAGAGAAAACATGTGTGTGTGTGTGTGTGTGTGTGTGTGTGTGTGTGTTCTGGTCATTGGTAGAGAGAACGTGTGTGTGTGTGTGTGTGTGTGTGTGTGTTCTGGTCATTGGTAGAGAAAACACGTGTGTGTGTGTGTGTGTGTGTGTGTGTGTGTGTGTTCTGGTCATTGGTAGAGAAAACACGTGTGTGTGTGTGTGTGTGTGTGTGTGTGTGTGTGTGTGTTCTGGTCATTGGTAGAGAGAACGTGTGCGTGTGTATGTGTGTGTGTGTGTGTTCTGGTCATTGGTAGAGAAAACACGTGTGTGTGTGTGTGTGTGTGTGTGTGTGTGTGTTCTGGTCATTGGTAGAGAGAACGTGTGTGTGTGTGTGTGTGTTCTGGTCATTGGTAGAGAGAACGTGTGTGTGTACTGTATGTGTTTTTAAAGGGGGGTGTCGTGGGGTTGAGAACTGGTACCTGCGCTGGAGCTCTTTAAAATCCACCCTGAGGCTCTCGCTCTCTGAAGGGCCACTGTACTGCTGAGGAGCTCCGGGGGCACTGTCCACTTCCCCTGTCCTCTGGGGGCCACAAGAAATAGTCAAAATCACTCAACATTGTAGAAATCACTATAGTAGAGTCTTAAATCGCTCCAGAGATGTGTAAATCTAGTTCCTCTGTGCCATAGCAGACACATTATCTTTAAAAACATATGTTCCGTATGTATCAACTAGGGACAGTGAATGAATCAGAGCAGAGTGATATCCAAGGGCGTGCAGACCTTGCGCTTGTCTTCGTGCAGTTCCTGGAGCTGCCTCTGGAGGGCAGTGCAGCGGCTCTCAGCCTCCTCCAGCCTCTGGGAACTGCCTTGGAACTGGGAGGAGAGATGGCGGTTCTCCTCAAACACCTGCGAGAGCTGAGGGGAGGGAGGGACAGCAACGGGCTCAGCAGACTGCACAGACACACAAAACCAAAAGACAGAAGAACGAAGAAGAAGCAGAGAAGAAACGATGAAAGAGAATGGAAAAGGGGCATGCAAGAGAAATTAAATGAAGAGGAAAGAGCCAGAGGGAGACACATAGATGAAATATGGAATCATCTAATCCAGATTCATGAAATGAAGTACCTTTCATCCAACCATGAAATGTAGTATTGTAAGTCAGAGAGGGTGATCAGAGGTAGTTGTCAGATAGCGTAGTAATAAAACAATGATTGTAGGTAGGGTTGTTAGACAAGGACAAGAGGCTATGGGTGACAGGAAGGAGGAACAGTCTGGTCTCTCTATCTTATTACTGAGCTGTGTAATCTGCTGCTCTCGCACCTGAAGATCATTCAGCGGGCCACTCTCTGATTGAAGGACCCCTACTTTAGATGACAGGTCTGCCTCAACAGGTGCCTGAGCACAAAAAACAACAAACACATAAATAGCCACGGAGAAGAGACAACAGAGGTGAACCATAATCACACCGTTTAACCGTCTCTTAACTGCACAAATGTAGAACTGAAACCTAGATTTGTAGATAACATTGTCCAGTACAGGCCAAATGTATGCAGCAAGCAGAATGCATCTTGCCACAGTCAACACTGCTCTTCTATTGCATACTATTCATCCAACTGCGCAGATTTAGAGGTGTCCTCCTCCTCACCTGTCTCTGGTGGTGTTCCTCTGGTGGTGTTCCTCCTCCGGTGGTTTGGGCTTTGTGGTGCTTCAGAAGCTCTGCCTGGGCCTGCCAGTCAACCTGCTCCAGCCTAGAGAGAGACATATATACCTATGTAGCCAAGGCATAGACACTCATATACCTCTAAACATGATTAAGAATGTTTGGATTTTAAATAACACAAGCAGCTCTTTATGAAGTATGTCTCACCTGAGAATGTCTAGTTCCTGGTTCTCCCTCTGCCTCAGGTTGTCCAGCTCCTTCATCCTGTCCACCATCTCCTCAGCCCTCCTCCTCTCCTCCTCTAGCTCCTGGCTGAGTCTAGACAGCTCTCCTCCTCCCAGTCGAGTGAGCTCTGAGTGCTGCTGCTGCAGCTGTTCCAACTACAGGACAAGGAGAAACAAAGCGTGTGTTACTGTGGATACTGGTATATGAAAACCCGATGTGCAGGTAAACTATAATGTCACTACCATTGTGGTTGTGTTAGTAGTGCTTTTATGGAATACTTTGTGTAAAATGGAGATTACTCTGGTTGATTACCAGTCTCTCCCTGTCGTTCTGCAGGGCTGACAGGGCGTTCTTCAGTCCCCACACCTCCGCAGTGGATCCTCCATGGCCCGTGGTGGGTGTCTGCTGGCCCCCTGCCCTGCTCATCTCCTCCAGTCTGAGGCTGAGCTCCTGGGCCTGGCTGAGTGCCTGGTCCCTGCTGCCCTGCAGTGATGCCATGGCCTGGCCGAACGCCTGGTTCTGGGCCCGGAGCTGGCCGGCCACCTCCCTCTCCTCCAGCAGCCTCTGCTCCGTGGTCAGCAGGTCTCGGGCCAGCTCGGCCACCCTCTCGGCCGCTGTCTCCGACTCCGTCCGCGTCACCCCTCCCTCCCAACGCAGTTCTTTCAGCTCCTTCTGCCGAGCCTCCTGCACCTCTCTTTCCTTGGCAAGGCTCTCCTCCAGGCTCTCCACCTGGGCCCTGGCAGCCTGCAGCTGCTCCCTCAGCTTCTCTACCTCCGCCCCGGGAGCGTCTCTCACCTGCCTGTTTCTACTATCACCAGCCTGGCTGAGGGCCTCCCTCTCCACCGCCTGAACGAAAGCCTCCCCTCCCTCCAGGCTCTTGATCTTAGTCCCTAGCTCTTCTCTCTCCTTCTCCAGGGTAGCGATGCGCTCCAGCTGGCCGGACAAGAGCTGCTTGTGCTGGGACTCCTTCATGGTGAGGACCTGGGTAAGGTCGTCCCTGTAGCTGTGGAGCTGGGCAGATAGCTTGGCCTTCTCTGCGTGGAGGTCGTCCCTCTGGACCAATAGTGAGCGCAGATCCTCCTTCAGACTGTTATTCTCCGCAGCAGCCTCCTGGATCAGAGCGTCCTTTTCCATCATCACCTGGGACAACAGACCCATTAACGTAGAGGGATGGGTTATACAACTGGGGCATGAGGAAAACATTGTAGAATACTATCACACTAATAACATCACTCTTATCACTACATACAGTTTCAGCATGACGATGACATGCGTGTACATAAATAAACATTTACTACCGGTTTACCATTCAGAATCTTTTGTTGACCTGCCATTTATGCCTCTGTACACATGAGTGTTATCATTGTTCTTTAACCTGCAGATGTTTCTCCTCCAGCTGTTTGTACATGCCAAGTACTCTGTCTCTGTCGTCCTGTAAAGAGCCCATGGCCTTGGTGAAGGCGTCCAGCCTGGCTTTGCTGTGGCTGCTCTCCTCCTCTGCCTTCTGCAGCCGGTCCTCCAGACCCCGCACCTCCTCTCTCCTCTCCTCCAGCTCCTTCTCAGCCTCCTGGGCCCTGGCGTCAGCCTCCCTCCTGGCCTCCTCTGCAGCCTGGGGGGAAGCAAGCATGTAAACAGTCAAGAAGATGCAGGGGAATGGGTTTAAACATTTTCATTGACATAAAGCAGAGATTAAATAAAAGTGATGCATACCTGTGTCACGGCTTGCTCCTTCTCCCCCAGCAGCTCTACCTCTCTCCTCTCTTTCTCACTCAGCTCTGTCTGCAGGTTCTCTGTCAGGGTCTTGGAGGAGCGCAGGTCTGTCTCCAGTTGTTCCACGCTCAGGCCCAGCCTCCTCCCCTCTGCTTCCCTCTCCTTCAGCTGAGACCTGAACTCGTTGGTCTCTCCCTGCAGCTTCCCAACTACCTCTTCCAGGGCCTGGGCTCTGTGGCGGAGCCCCTCCGCCTCGCTCTCCAGGGAGGCCAGCTGGGCGCGAGCGTCAGCCAGGGAGGTCTCGGTCTGGGCTAGGGACTTCTGAAGCTCCCCCCTCTCCTGCTCCAGGGCAGCCTGGTTCTCACGGAGCCTCTTCTCTTCCTGCTCCCATTTCAGCTGCCACTGCTCGTCTGCTTTCTGCAGTCTGGACAAAAAATAAGAAATAAACACATTACATAACACAGCATAGTGTTAATTAAACCTGGCTGGAAATTGGGGCAATTTAATTAATTAACTTTTTCAGGAACCATAACTATTTTTACCTGTCCACTGTAAGCTGTAGCTCTTCTCTCCGTGCGGTCTCTTTCTGCAGCTGTTCAGCCAGATCTCTGGACCGGGTCTCTCCCTCCCGCACCTCGGCCTCCTTCCCCTGGAGGGTGCTGTTGAAGCGACTCTCCCACTGCCGGGTCTCATCCAGCACGCGGTCTCTGTCATCCTGCAGGGAGGACATACAGCGCGAGAAGGCAGCCAGTCGGGCCAGAGACTCATCCAGGCGGGCCTGCATCTGCTGGGCCTGTCTCTCAGCGGTGTCAGCCAGCTCTTTTGCCTCCCGGGTGGCATTCTCCTCTCTCTCCCTCTCCCGGTAAGACTCCTCCAACCTCAGCTCAATCTGTTTCAGCTCGGCTCCCAGCCTGAACCTCACAGAGTCCAGGCTCTGCTCTGCCTCTGCTTTCAACTCAGCCTCTCTCTGTAGAGCGGTCTGCTCACAGGCTCTCCTCTCAGCTTGGGCCTGGCTGGCCTCTGTCTGGGCCTCAACCAGCTGGGCTTTACAGCTAGATAGCTCAGCCTCAGTCTTCCTCAAAGCATCTGTGACTTTGGTCCTCTCCAGATAGACTTGCCCAAGCTCTTTGTGGACCTCGTTGCTGCCCAGTTGCAAAGCCTTGCCCTCCCTGGCCATCTCGCTGATCCTTTCCTGGTACTGGATGCAGTCCTTCTGCATCTGGCGTACCTCCAGCTGCTTCTCTCTCAGCAGCTCCTCCAGCTGCTTTGCCCGGCTCTGGCTGCCCTCTTTCACCCTATGGGCGGACTTCAGCTGCTGCTCCAGCTCCCTCTGCTTCCCTGACTCTGCCTCTGCCTCGGCCCTCTCTCTCTGGGCCTGCCTCTTGTCCTCCTCCAGCCTGGCTGCCCGGTCCCTCTCGCTCTCGGCCAGGACTTCCAGTTCAGCCCGCTCCCTCTCCAGTCTCTCCACCTCCCGCTGCAGCTCCGCAAGGCGCTCCCGGCTGTCTGCCGCGTCCTGCTGGTAGCCGGCGATGCTGCCATTCAGCTGGGCCAGCTGGTTCATCAGACGCTCCTCTAGGTCGTCCTTCTCTACCTCCAGGCTGCTGTGGAGCTCCTGGAGTTGGGCTTCCCTTTTAGAGCTCTCCTCCATCAGGCTCTGTTCCTTCTCTTTACTCTCCTGAAGGAGCTGCTCTAGAGAGGCTAGTCCAGCCTTGAGTTCAGTCTCACTCTCTTGCCACGGTTCCCTCTCTGAATGTAGGGCTGCCTCCATTTCCCTCCGTTTTCCCTCATTTACGGTCAGTTCACTTTCAGACACGTTCGTCTTCACCTGCTCCTCCCTCTGGGTCTGTTCCTTCTCTTTACTCTCCTGAAGGCGCTGCTCCAGAGAGGCCAGCTCAGCAGTGAGTTCAGCCTCACGCTGTTGCCTCAGTTCCCTCTCTGACTGTAGGGCTGCCTCCATTTTGCTCAATTTCTCATCAATTAGGGCCTGTGTATTGTCAGTTATTTCGGTCTTCACCATCTTCTCAACAGAGGGCGTTTCAGGTGCAGCTACCTCAGACTCTATGTCCTGACTATGTGTCTCTATGTCCTGAGGCTGGCTCTTAACTGGCTCTTGGGTAGTTTTAGTCATGACTGTACTAGACTGCTGGGCAACAATAGTCTCCTCCACTACATCATCAGAGCTGGGTTTTTTATCTGGAGCTAATCTGTCCCCTTTCTCTAGCTCTTGGGCTAGTTGTTCCCTCACCTCAACAACTTGCTGTTCTAAGGAGTCCCTCTGTGCCTTAGTGGCATTCAAATCAGCTTTCAGAGCCTCAAACTCCTCTTTGAGTCTTTCAAGTTCTCCTTTGAGTGCCTTGTCCTCCCTTCTTATTCCTTTCTTTTCATCCATCTCTCTGAGACTCTCATTCTCCTCCTCTAAATCCATTATCTTCTGCTGCTTGGTCTTGGCAAACTTCCTCATCTTGTCTTTGACAGTGTCCACCTCTTTCTGGGCCTCTTCTTTCTGCCGTTCAGCTTCCTGCCTGGCTGCCTCGTGGGTCCTGGCTCTAGCAACAAGCTCCTTCCTCTCCTGCCTAGCAGCTTCCAGCACACGTCTCACACGCTCTGCCTCATCACTCACGTTCTCATAGGACTTTAGCAGAGTCTCATACTCATCCTTCATCCCATGCACCTTCTCCTCCCATTCTCTGCATGCCCGGGCAGCCTCCTCTTTGGCAGACTCTGCCTCTCTTTTACAGAAGTCTTTCTCTGTCAGCATACCCTCCATGGCCAGCTTGAGGCTCTCGCAGGACCCTCCAAGGCTCTGATTCTCCACTATCAGCCTCTCTCTTTCTGCTCTCAGCTTCTCCAGCTCGACTTCTCTAGCCTCCATCTTCTGATGCAGTTCAGTGATGACTTTCTCAGTGGAGGCCAACTCTTCTTTCTGGCTTTTGTTCTCTTTGAGGGCCTCTTTGCGGGAGATAAGGGCAGCTTTGAGCTTCTGCTGAAGCTGCAGGATCTTGGCCTCGCTGCCCTTCTCTTCCTTCTGCCTCTGGGGGACCTCGGCCTCCAGTCTCTGGCTCTTTTCCTTCTCTGCTCTCAGGCCTTCCTGCAGGGAGGCGATCGACTGGTCCTTCTCATACACTGTCTCTTGCATGGACTGGAGGAGGGAGCTTTGCTCACCCAGCTGCTGGCTAAGTTCCATGATCTCATCGTTCTTGTTGCTCAGGAACTGCTTGAATTCCTCCACCTCTGTCTGCAGGATAGCAATGGTGGACTCAGCAGAGCCTGAGGCGGCGCCCTTGGCCGCAGCCTCCAACTCTGCTTTCACAGCTTCTGCATAGGTCTGAGCCTGGAGACACTTCTCCCTCAGAGCCTCCAACTCCTCATAGACATGTTCAATCTGGCTCTCCTTCTCTCTCAGTGCCTGCAGCTCTTCGCCCAGCACTAGAAGCTCACTTTCCCTGACTGACAGGCTAGCCTGGCTCTCCTGCAGTTGGCCCTCCAACTCTGTACAAGATGCCTTCTCAGCCCGGACCCCTTCTTTCAGAGCTTGTAATGAGGCCTCAATGTCAGCTGAAAGTAGCTGAGAGGGTTCCTCGGCACTGGGAATGGGTTCATCACCTTGTTGTTGTTGTGCTTCATTCTCAGGAGCTGCAAAGTCCACCCAGTCTTCCTGGACCCAATCTCCTGCAGCTGGCTTCTCAATCTTCTCCACTGCAACGTTGGTCTCCAGCTCAGCATGTACTTCCTTCTCTGTGCTCACCTCTTTCTGTGCCTGCAGTTCCTCGAGCTCGCTCAGTCTAGTCAACAGCCCATCTCGTTCACCAACCTTCTCCTCCAAACGCTCCAACAGCCCGTTGTACTCTTCCTTTTGCTGTTTTAGCTGTTCGCGGTGGTGCCTGTCCTTTTCTTTGGCCTTGCGGATGGTGTCTTTGTGAGAGTCCTGGGCCTCCTGGAGTTTCTTTTGCAGTGTTTCGCAATCTGACTCCAGTGAGGCCACCTGGGACTGCAACCCAGGGATTTCAGCTGAGGTGTCAGCCTCTGGAGTCTGCTCAGCTCCCTCACTCAGCCTTCTGTTCATTTCAAGTGTCTCTTCCAGAACCTGATCCTGCTGGCTGATTTTCTGTTCCAAAACCTCCATGGCCTCTTCTTTGGACTTCAAGGCTTGTCTGAACTCTTCGAAAGTAGTCTCAATTGCAATAACCTCTTGTTTTCTGTCTTTTTCTAAAGCTGGTACACTTGCAGGGGCTTCCTCCGTTGCTTTCCCTACTTGTCCTTTCCTTTGATCTGCCTCTTTCTCAAACTCTGCAACTTTTTTCATCAGCTCTTTGCGCTGCACCAGGGCTGCCTGCAACCTCTTTTTAATGGTGGCCACTTGGGTTGTCAGATCCTCTTTGTCCTTTCGCAAACTAGTGAGCTCATCACCATCCTCTACATGACTCACCCCTGCCGCTTTCTCCTTTTCTCCAGCTTTCTCAAGCTCAGTTATCTGCTTCTTCAGTTTCTTGATCTCAGTGCTCATCAGGAACTTCTCCTCACCGGTCTGGAGCAGTTTGGCAGACATGCCATTGCTCAGCTCCATCATCTCCTGCTCTTTCTGGGTGATACGCAGTTGCAGCTCTTTAATCTCAGTGTCCCTCTCAGACAGTACAGCTTTGGCCATGTCCCTAGCCTGAGAGAACTCCAGCAGGCTGGCCTCCATGTCTTGGAGCTTCTGCTCCAGCTCAGAGGAGGTGATCTCCCCTTCTTCCAGCTGGGCGCTCAGCATCCTGGCCTGACCCTCCTGCTCAGAGAGAGAGCGCTGAGCCTCGTCCAGGTCTGCCTGCAGGGCCTGGATCTTCTGCTCCTTGGAGCGGCCTTCTGTCTGCAGGCTGGCCAGCTGCTCCTCCAGGAGATGCATCTCCATGCTCTGCCTCTCCAACTCAGAGCCACTGTGCTGGGCCACCGTGTCCATCTCTGACCTGGCTGACTGGAGCTCTTCCTCATATCTCTGGGCCTGGGACTCTGCCTCATCCTTGGCAGCTGCCAGGGACCGAATCTCTTCCTCAAGGCCTTCGGTTCTCTCCCGTGACTCTGAGGCAGCCTCTCTCAATCTCTGGAGCTCAGCCATGAGCTCACTGTACCTGTTCTGCATCTCATCTGCCAGGTCCTGGGCAAACACCTGTCCAGGGGCAGAGTCAGAGAGGGTTGCCCCCTGCTGGCTGAGGTGCACCTGCACAGTCTCACGGATGATGACTGATGAGGACTCCACCTGGACTGTGGATGTTTCCTGCTCAGAGCTGTTCTCTTCCCAGGATTGCATCTGGAGCTGGCCAAAGCCCTGCAGTATGGGAGGCGACTGCTGACCTTCATCTTGGTTCACAGCCTCTAGGAGGGTCCAGCTGCTGTGGGCCACCTCGGAGTCACTGCTAGTGACCATCTCATCAGAGGAGGCCCCCTTAGATTCTCCGGGAGAGTCAGACTGGGGTTCAATGAGCTCTGGACTGCTCTCGTTATCAGCGGAGACTGACAGGATTGACCTATCCTCTGCCACCAGGCTGGTGTCCTCCTCTCGCGTGTCTTCTAGGAGGTCTGGCAGCATTGTAGGACTGTCGCAGGGCGCCATGGCAGTGTCCTCACTCTGGTCTAGAATCTGATCAGAGCTTACCTTGAAAGCATCATTTGAGCCCTGCTCTTCAGCCAGCACAAGACTCTCTCTCAGGGCAGCCAACTCATGGTCTTTCTCCAATAGCTGCCGCTCCAGAGCCAATATTTGGGCTGGGGAAATCAATAAAAGATGAAAATGAATAGCCAGCCCAATAATCAAACATTGCACAATGATACCTGAAATGCCAAAACAGATATGTTTCATATACCCCGTGCAGGAACTAAAATTCGATCCTACCACTGGCACCTCCCAGTAGTTCATGACTAGACCTATATATTACAGATTCTTTCAGATTTTTGCTTCTAAATGTTAACAATTGAGATGATTATTGACATACTGTCAATACTGTTAACATACTGTTGACATGTCTACTAAACCACCAGTCTTTCAGGTTTAGTCACAGACAGTGAAATGGGTAAGGCCTGTAACCGCATCTGCGTCACTATGCCAAACTCTGTTGTCAGCGAGGCCTGTGACAGCACACAGTGTCCAATCCTATGCAAACACATCAATAGAGGGTGTGTGTGCTGCTGGCAGGACGTATGACTGGTCAAAGTCCTGGTGGTTGGCTTTCAGATTGAGAATAAAAACACACATTTTAAAATTGGTCTCCTTACCTTTTTCAGCATCAGTCACTTCTTCCACAGACGGGTCAGTCACACACTGGACCAATGACTCCCTAGCAGCCTAGGAGAGAAAGACAAAACGCCTGTTATTTCTGAACACACAGAGGGTGTACACTTTATGACTTAATAATAGATCAATCCCATTGAAGTGGGACTACTTTCAAAATGAAGTGACTTAACAGTTTCACACAGCTGTAATGTAGTTACACAATAATTACACTGTAGTTATGATGGGTCTGAAGGTCAGCCCAGGGCTGCAGTCATAACAGAGGATCAGTGGAGAGGCGATTAGCCTTGCCTTGACCCAAATGACAGGAGGACATTCTGCCTCAGCATTATTAAACCCAACCACTGTCTCTGTCCCTCAGGCTGTCCCCTCTGAGATAGATCATGGCCGACTGACCTGCCCCAGTAGTCAGGGCAGAGTCCAGAAAGACTTCCCCACATGAATAAGCATGTGTGACACTCAATGTGCTGGCTGGGCAGTCCTCGCAGCACAGTGAAATAGCAGCACACCAATAGATCATATTGTATCAGACTGTACACACATACAGCACAAATGTCTATTGGGGGGTTTGTCGTTTTCTATTGTGACTTCGCACTGTCAACAATTCTGTTTGGAATGGGGATTGTCTGACAATTAGATTGAACATAGAGTGCCTTCAGAAAGTATTCACACCCCTTGACTTTTTCCACATTTTGTTGTGATACAGCCTGAATTTAAAATGTATTAAAATGTTGTGTCACAGGATGACACACAATACCCATAATGTCAAAGTGAAATTATGTTTTTAGACATTTTTCTAATCATTTAAAAATGAAGAGCTGAAATGTCTTGAGTCAATAAGTATTCAACCCCTTTGTTATGGCAAGCCTAAATAAGTTCAGGAGTAAAAATGTGCTTAACAAGTCACATAATACGTTATCATGGACTCACTCTGTGTGCAATAATAGTGCTTAACATGACTTTTGAATGAATACCTCATCTCTGTACCCCACACATACAATTACCCCCCGGCCAAGCATTGAATTTCAAACACAGATTCAATTACAAAGACCAGGGAGCTCTACAATGCCTTGCAAATTGGTAGATGGGTAAACATGTTAAAAGCAGACATTGAATAACCCTTTGAGCATGGTGAACAAAGATACAGTCGTCCGTCCTAACCTAGTTGCCGCAGAGGAAGGAAACTGCTCAGGGATTTCACCACGAGGCCAATGGTGACTTTAAAACAGTTCAAGTTTAATGGCTGTGATAGGAGAAAACTGAGGATGGATCAACAACATTGTAGTTACTCCACAATACTAACATAATTAACAGAGTGAAAAGAAGGAAGCCTGTACAGAATAAAAAATATTCTAAAACATGTCTGTTTGCAATAAGGCACTAAAGTAAAACTGCAAAAAATGTGGCAAAGATTAACTTTTTGTCCTGAATACAAATGGTTATGTTTGGGTCAAATCAAACACAACACATCACTGACTACCTCTCTTCATATTTTCAAACATGGTGGTGGCTGCATCATCTTATGGGTATGCTTGTCATGAGCAAGGATTAGGTAGTTTTTTAGGATAAAAATAAACTAAATAGAGCTAAGCAGACAGACAGAATCACCTTTTAGCAGGACAATAACCTAAAACACAATGCCAATTATAAACTGGGTGGGTCAAGTCCTGAATGCTGATTGGTTGACAGCCGTGGTATATCAGACCTTATACCATGGGTGTGACAAAACATTTATTTTTACTGCTCTAATAACGTTGGTAACCAGTTTATAATAGCAATAAGGCACCTCAAGGGTTTGTGATATATGGCCAATATACCACGACTAAGGGCAGTGTCTAGGCACTCCGCGATGAGTCGTGCATAAGAACAGCCCTTAGTCGTGGTATATTGGCCAAATACCACATCTCCTTGTGCCTTATTGCTTAAATATACACTAAGTGTACAAAACATTAAGAACACCTGCTCTTTCCATGACATAGACTGACCAGGTGATTCCAGGTAAAAGATCCCTTACTGATGTCTCTTGTTAAATCCACTTCAATCAGTGTAAATGACGAGGAGGAAACAGGTTCAAGAAGGATTTTTAAGCCTTGAGGCAAGTAAGACATGGATTGTGTATATCTGCCATTCAGAGGGTGAATGGGCAAGACAAAAGATTTAAGTGCCTTAGAATGGGGTATGGTAGTAGGTGTCAGGCGCACCGGTTTGTGTCAAACTGCAATGCTGCTGGGTTTTTCACGCTCAACAGTTTAACATGTGTGCTAAGAATGGTCCATCACCAAATGGACATCCCGCCAACTTAACACAACTATGGGAAGCATTGGAGTCAACATTGGCCAGCATCCCTGTGGAACGCTTTTGACACCTTGTAGAGTCCATGCCCAGACAAATTGAGTCTGTTCTGAGGGCAAAAAAGGCGGTGCAACTCAATATTAGGAAGGTGTTCTTAATGTTTTGCTCCTAAGTGGCCTAGTTACAGTGGACTTAAATCGTCTTGAAAATCTATGGCCACACTTGAAAATGGCTGTCTAGCAATAATCAACAACCAACTTGACGGAGCTTGAGGAATAAAAATAAATAAAAAGTGCAAATATTGTACAATCCAGGTGTGCAAAACTGTTGGAGACTTACTCACAAAGCCTCACAGCTGTAATCGCTGCCGAAGGTGATTCTACCTATGACCCAGGGGTGTGAATACTTACGTAAATTATATATTTCTGTAACTCATTTTCAATAAATGTAGTAATACTTCTAAAAACATGTGTTCACTTTGTCATTATGGGGTATTGTATGTAGATGAGAGAAAAAAATAGATTTCATCCATTTCGAATTAAGGCTGTAATACAACAACATGTGGAATAAGTCAAGGGTTATGAATACTTTATGTAATTTCACTGTGTGAAAACATCTGACATAAATAGATGCCATATATTAACATAAGTCTTGGTTCATTGGTCATTGTTTTTTTGGCATTGCATAACTTCTCAAATAACGAGCCTTGCATAGCTTTGTCTTTTACACAGATGAAAATGAGCCCACCATTTGGTCAAATTACAGAAACAGATAAAGAACATTAGAGAATCTAGCAATGGGTAAAACAGACTGAAGAGTCTGGTCATTTGGGGCTCACAGTTAATAAACCATATAAGCTATTTCTCCCAAAGTACATTTTGATGTTTATTTTAAGGTTATTACAGGATTCAAAACAAGCTTACAACATGTGCTACCTTAATTAATTTAGTAGTCATAACAATACCCTAAATTAATTTAGTGCGTCTGACTGCTCACCATTCCAATTTGCTGCTCCAGCTGTTGTATCTTAGCAACTGCCTCTTCGCCTTCTGCAGTGCGCTTATCCAGTTGTTCTGAAAGAAAAACACAATTATTAAATACGCTGCGAGCAAGCCACTTGTTAGGGTATCATGAATGCTTGATAGTGTATTCGGTTCCCTTACCTTGCAATGTCTCCATGGTGTGGGTGACCTGGGCGCAGCGTTCCTCGCTCTCCCTCTGCTTCACCCTCAGCCTCTCCAGCCGGGCCTCCAGGGCCTGCAGTGTACCCAGGCACAGGGCCGGGTCGGTGGAAATAGGGCTGTCCTCCTCGGCCCCCTCACCAGCCAGAGAGCGCAGGCCTGTCAACAACTCAGCCAGGGCCTCTCCTGCCCTTTGTCCCTCTCCATGCTCCTCTCTTAAGGCAGCAAGCTCCTTCTCCAACCTGACTAGTTCTCTGTTGGTCACTTCCTCCCGCTCTCTAGTGGCCCACTCCAGTTTCACTGTCAGCTCCTCCATTTGGGTTGACCTGTCTTGCTCTGAGGCCTCCAGGTTGGCTAGCTGAGCAGCTCTGTCGTGCTCTGAGGCCTCCAGGTTGGCTAGCTGGGCTGCTCTGTCCCTCTCGGAGGCCTCCAGGTTGGCTCGGAGGGCCTCCAGCTCTGCCTGGGCCTGGCTGGACCACCCAGCCCACTGCTGTCTCTCCTCCTCCCTCTGCCTGCCAACCTCAGCCAGCTCCTCCTCCCTCTGCCTGCCAGCCTCAGCCAGCTCCTGCTCCCTCTGCCTGCCAGCCTCAGCCAGCTCCTGCTCCCTCTGCCTGCCAGCCTCAGCCAGCTCCTGCTCCCTCTGGCGGAACTGAGCCGTGAGGATCTGCAGAGAGAAGGAGGCAGAGAGAGAGAGAGGAAGCGAGAGAGAATGAAGACAGATGAAGGACAGGGACGGTAGGGTCTACAACGAGAACTGCTCGGCTGTGCCAGTCAAGAAGTGATTTTGCATTTAGATGAGAAATGAGTCTACTCCTCAGCCCTTATGTAACATGCAATTTGTCAATCACCAAACATAGTCAGTGTCACTCTGCTGTCACACTAGTAACTTGGTGAATAATGTAATACAGTACTCTGTGTCAGTCTCTTCAGATGGGCTCATTTTGCTCAAGTGTCAATCATTGAGAAAACACCATTCCCACTATGGCTCTACACTGACCAGCACAGTAGAGCGTGTCTGTACCTGTTTCTGCTGGTCGGCATTGTTCAGCTCCCCCTGCAGCATCTCCAGCACCTGGCAGTGTGACCGCATGGCTTCCTCCTGCTCCTCACAACGCCGCTGGGATGTACGTAGAGTCTAGCAACACACACACTAAAGGCTTGGGTACAGGCTAAAAACAGTGTATAGGACCTGGTCTGCACGAGGGAGTGTAGAGTGAGTCAGAGAATGAAGTTTGTACCTGCTGTACTTGCTGCAGCTCGGCGTCAGTCTGCCTCTGCACTGTGACCCTCAGCAGCTCGTCCTCATGCTTCTGGATCTGCTCCTGGAAACGCACGTCCTTTTCACAGACAACTGCCTGAAGCACACGAACCTAAACGCATGACACATCTCTGCAGTCAGCTGACGGGCCCCTTTTAAACAATCTGGAACATTCTCATTGAAAATGGTTAGAGTGACAGGGAAACTGGCACCTGCTCCGTGTGTACGGCTTCCTTTTCACACAGGGCCTGTTCGGACATCTGGAGACGCTCCTCGAGGTTCTTCATCGAGGTCGAGACCTCACTGAGCTGCTTCCTCAGCTCCTGGAGTTCCTCCTCCACAGCAGGAGCTGAGCCGGTGAAGGAGCTGTCTGGAGAGCTCTTCAGGAAATAGACAAGGATTTCAAAATGTTATTGATGACAAAATAGTCCAGTGTAGACCAAACTGTCTGTAAAGAATCTACAACATTTTAACTCGATACATTACAGCTGAAATACACATCAGAACCATGCTTATTGAACGTGGAGTTATTTGAACTCAGCTAAAGGACTTACTGCTGCTCCCTCCTGCCCTTTGAAGTCAGCAATTTGTTTGTTCAGAGCAGCCATCTTGGTTTTGGCCTGCAGCTTCAGTTTAGTGAAGCGTGCCTCCGCTGTCTCCCTTTCGCTCTGTGAACACACCAACAAACACAGCATTGAAACTTGTGTTCCAGCAACAACAGCATAATCTCAGTATATTTCTGACGACTATCTTTATTTGACAAAAAGTGCATCAAATATGAATATTTCATGATCCCAACCCACACGGGACAGAAAGAAAATCTAAGCTATGCATTGAGGGCACATCCATATAAAACCCCTGCATTCATGTCTCACACACGCATACAAAGTCATAGCAATACACATAGGCGCACGCACACACACACACACACACACAGTCAAAACAACACATGCAGGCCAACACACCCACCTGTACCCAGGCCTCACCTTGAGCTGCGTTTCGAAGGTGGCCAGCTGGCTGTCCTTATCTCTGACCACCTCCTTGAGATGCACTGTCAGCTGCTCCAGATGGGCCAGCCTCTCCAGGGGCTCCTCCTCCACCCCAGGCCCAGACTCCTCAGGGGCCCCGGGGGCATCTCCAGGGGGGAGTTGGGGAACCAACATATCCTGCAAAAGGGCCACAGAGAAGAAGAGTGGATACAAATATGGGGACTTGGAGAACATTAAGGCCTCCAACGGTGATCCGTTAGAGCAGGGTTTATCAAACTGGGTCCTGGGGCCCCCTCCCCCTGGGTGCACGTTTTGGTTTCTGCTCTAGCACTACACAGCTGATTCAAATCATCAAAGCTTGATGATGAGTTGGTTATTGGAATCAGCTGTGTAGTGCTAGAGCAAGAACCAAAATGTGCATCCAGGGGGCCCCAGAACCGAGTTTGGGGAACCATGTGTTAGAGTGCTGATCAGTTTTGCCTTTTTGATCACAATGGATCGATTATTATGGACAGAGAGGAGCTGATCCTAGTTAAGCACTCCAACTTACACAATTGATAAATATGGGCCCAAGACAGAAAACATGTATCATGTTATATAAGCTTGTGAGGGGTTGAGGGAGGTTCTCTTACCTGAGAAGCTCCATCGGGGGGCTCGTCCCCAGACAGCTCCTGCAGGACGTTGGTAAAGCCCTGGGACAGCCGGCTGAGCATGTAGCCGAAACTGGTGGTACAAGACAGAGACATTAGGCCTTTATCTGGACAGGTGGGACCTGGGTCATGGTCAGCATGTTTCTAAAGATCCTACCCAAAAAGGTCCTTCAAGAGGTCCTACCTAAACTTGCCAAATATATTTTGGGGTTTTCATATCTTCTGAGTCCATAAATGCCACAACAAAACAAATGATAAGCTTATCTAAAGTTTTTAAATGGTGAATATTCCATGCAGTGTTTCTTCCCATGCAAAATCCCTGATCAAAGTAAACTCATGTCCTAACATGATACTTTCACCTTGGTTTGACACTTTAGATATGAGATTCCTGAGAGATGCCCAAGATTCTAGAGTTTTGACATTGATGGTTCTATCTCAAATCTCAATCAATCATTATTTATATAGCCCATTTTACATCAGCAGTTGTCACAAAATGATTATACAGAAACCGGATCAAAAAAATCTCCATGGAGTTTGCATTATGATGCATTTACAATGTTAGCGCCCCTGTTATGTTATAATTCACATTTCTGTGTATAGAATTTATTTTAAGACAAAAACATAGATTGACTCAAATAATCAATGGAAATAAGTGCAGTGGAAGAGAACAATTGAGACCAGTGAAATCATAGAATGAGGGTTCCTGAACAGTCAATCAGTGGAGGCCCCTCGGAGGAACATCCTCCTCAGTGAATTTCATAAAAAAATTGTGAAATATTAAAAAAGTTATCCCTTTTAGATCAAACTATACTAAATATATTCACGTCACCAAATAATTGATGAAAACACACCGTTTTGCAATGAAGGTCTACAGTAGCCTCAGCATCACTCTGTATGTTAGCACCATGGTGTAGCTGGAGGACAGCTAGCTTCTGTCCTCCTCTGGGTACATTGACTTCAATACAAAACCTAGGAGGCTCATGGTTCTCACCCCCTTCCATAGACTTACACAGTAATAATGACAACTTCCAGAGGACGTACTAGAAACCTATCACAGCATTTACTGACATGTTGTCCACGCAATCAAAGGATCAGAGAATGAATCTAGTACTAAAAGCATAAGCTACCGCTAGCTAGCACTGCAGTGAATAAAATGTAGTGAGTAGTTGACTCAAAAAGAGAAAGACAATAGTTGAACAAAATCATTTATTCCAACATTAAGGAAAAGCGAAAGAGAGATATTTTGTTGTATTTTATTTTGTTACTTACACTTACTTAGCTAGCGCATGCAGCTAGCTAGTTTAATGTACTCAAACACCTAGCTCAAACAGAGAGGGATGCTATGTTAGCTAGCTGGCTATGGCTAACCAACACTGGATTTCTTCCAAGTCAAGGTAAGCTTTCTATATATATATATATATATATATATATATATATATATATAAATAAAACTATTAATTGCCACCGGGCCCACCGGTTCTTAAACGGAGCGAAACTGGGATAGAAATACCTGAATTTGTCCAATAAAAATTCACATTTGCAACTGTTGGACTAATGATTACTCCCTAGATTAGCTAGATGCAGGTAAAAGTGTGGAAGGCGGTATTGAATGTGTCACTGTCTGTCATCTTGATTCTCTACCTTGTAAACTTTCATTCATAGGCTAGATTGTAGCAACCTCACAATGGGTATTGGGAAAATTAGAGCATCATGTAGTAGCCTCAACCTATCGATGTTACATTGCGGTGATACAGGCGGTGATACAGCCTGACAGGATGCTCTAGATTGTGCATCTGTAAAAGTTTGTGAGTGTTTTTGGTGACAAGCCGAATTTCTTCAGCCTCCTGAGATCATCTCCTTGTTTTGTTGACAATAACCTCACACGCAATGTCAACAAAACAAAAGAGATGATTGTGGACTTCAGGAAACAGCAGAGGGAGCACCTTGTGTGTATAAGGTAGTTGTTGTGAAATTGTTAGATTACTTGTTAGATATTACTGCATGGTCGGGAACTAGAAGCACAAGCATTTCGCTACACTCGCATTAACATCTGCTGACCATGTGTAGGTGACCAATAAAATTTGATTTGAGCTGGGTGAATGGAATGTTAATGACAGTCATCCAATATGCTGTAATAGAAATAAGGCCATGCTCATAAAAAATGTATCATCCTCCCTCATCTTAAACGGCACCGACCGCCACTGCAGTCAATCATCCTTTGTGCCAATAATATACCTGTGACAACATACATTAACGGGCATTATTGTTATTGTTTTGTGACCCAGATAGTTCGTGCAGAGGGCCTCGAGGTTCGAGTGTCACCGGAAGAGCCGAACACTGCCGAACAATAGGGCCATTCGACTGCGGCTGCGTCATTTCGTTTTGCCCACTACTCCTGAAAAGCAGATTATGGGGAGAAATGGATGGTTTACTTTCTGAACAGTTTGACAGTGCTGGCTCCAACCATAGTAAGAGTATTTGATGTATATACATACATCGGAATTATGATGCTGTATTGGTTGCGCTTGTATAAAAACATCGAACGAGTTAGCTTTTGTGTGCACGTAGACAAGCAGCTAGCTAGCTGGCTAACAAGGATAACAGTAATTGGCTAAATATATCGCTGTGCCTTGTTTTTTTTGGAGCGTGTGGCAGCTGTTCTAAACTGCAACTCTGGGAATGGTGTGCTGATAGTTGAAAGAATGAGCGACTAACCTGTATGAGTGCTTCTCAGATACCGGTTTCTGCTATCTATTTGAAGAATATCCTCTGCTGAATTTCTGTGCATAGCCACATCACCAAACATCCCGGAAACAAAACTTGCAGAGCGCCGATTGGCCAGTGGAGGATTCCACAACAGTAAGGGGGCGTCTGTAAATTCGGACCGTTTACCATTTTCCAAGAGACCGTCTTAAGGAAAAATGTGCAACATGCGCCAAAACGCTCTTTTTTTCAAGATAATGTTTTGGTATTTTTATACCATGATTAACCTTCTTAGCCATTTTCATTTGTAACCACACAACTGAATTTATTAGGATGGGGCCGGGTCATGACCCACGGGTCAATCTGATCATCAACAATGGAAGACAACTTGGACGAAGCCTTCTCCTACTTGCACACTACACCACAGTGTTTGTGACCTTTGTGAGTCGCTCTGTGAACTGGTTCGTGCAGATGCTAAAGTGGACCACACTGTTTGCACGGTACACCGCGTCCGTCTTTGACTCCGTCTACAGACACCTGCATTGGTGGCGTAGAAGGGGCGGTGGAGGGGTTGCCAAGCAGATCTGCCCCAGCCCTGACACAAAATCAGGGTGACCAGAGTAAACATGTCAAGTCTCTTTAAACTTTTATAAGTCTTAACGATTTAATTGAGAGTTTTAACCTTAGCACTAACCGGACAGCCTGCTCAAGACATCAAATCGGAAGATCTCATTGCTCTTTTGGGAAAATTAACTGCAACAGTGGTGAGAAAGTTGGGAGAGAGTTGAAGTAGAATGGAAAGAGCACCTTACTGAAGTCATTCATTTCATTGTTTAATTCCTTACACTTACTAACAGTCTAGTGTTTTACAGTATATGCATGTATCCGTTGCATGTGTATTCCTTGTACTGTAATGCCAATATGAAAGTTACATGTTTGAATTTTCATATCATAAACTGCTAGAATAATGTTCAAGGAAGGCTTCTCCAAAACCACTAACAGGAGGGGAAGAATCGGGCATTAAACACACTAAGACATCTCTGGTATTATAACACTTTTCTAAAGGGTATAACATAAATTAAACTACACTACCTACCTACAAACTGTAATTTGTAACATGTATAGGATGTACAGTATAGGGGTCTAACTCTAAGCAGCTATTTTGTCCCCACAGCCAGCTATTCATGTGACTATAAATAACTGAGAAGTATGTTTCCAGGGCCACCGGACAGGGAATGGGTCTTTCAGATTCTAATCTCGGCACCCAGAACCAAATCTAATCAATTACATTTATGTTCAGTCTGTCTCAAGACTATTCCCATTCCTGCATTATACTGTCTATCAGTAATTCTAACCACTATTGAGTTGAACGAATACAGAATTGTCTATCTATGATATGTGGAAATACTATATGATTTGCAGCATTGTGTTCAAAATCATGCCACCAATAATCCCTACAGTTGGAAATGTGTTGACGGTTGTCTGTACTTAAATCACTATTTTAATCACTCATATACACGGAGTATACCAAACATTAGGAACATCTTCCTAATATTGAGTTCCCCCTCCCCCTCCCCTCCCTTTTGACCTCAGAACAGACTTCAATCGTCGGGGCATGGACTCTACAAGGTGTCGAAAGCGTTCCACAGGGATGCTGGCCCATGTTGACGCCAACGCTTCGCACAGTTGTGTCAAGTTGGCTGGATGTCCTTTGGGTGGACCCTTCTTGTTACACACAGGAAACTGTAGTGTGAAAAACCCAGCAGCATTCCAGTTCTTGACACAAACTGGTGTGCCTGGCACCTACTACCATACTCCATTCAAAGGCACTTAAATATTTTGTCTTGCCCATTCACCCTCTGAATGGCACAGATACACAATCTGTCTCAAGGCTTAAAAATCCTTCTTTAACTGGTCTCCTCCCCTTCATCTACATTGATTGAAGGGGATTTAACAAGTGACATCAATTAGGGATCATAGCTTTCACCTGGATTCACCTTGTCGGTCTATGTCATGGAAAGAGCAGGTGTTCTTAATGTTTTGTATACTCAGTGTATCCCACAGGTGTCAAACTCATTCCATGGATGAATGAGTGTCTGCGGGTTTTCGCTCCTTCCTTGTACTCAATAGAGGAATTAAGGTCAACAGCTAGTAACAAACTCCCCTCACCTGGTTGTTTAAGGCTTTATTGAAAGGAAAAGCCAAAAACCTGCAGACACTCGGCCATCCATGGAATGAGTTTGACACCCCTGGTCTAGATACAGCCTTTAAAGATGGAATCCGCATCAGGGGAAACGGCACCACAGTTCCGGTGTTACGGAGGTGAGCTGCGTGGTCAAAATAAAATTGCAGTACACATTCTGCTGTTCTATCACACGTGCAATGATGTGCGAGGGGAAAACAAGTGTTTGCAGTAACTTCTTTGTTGTATACTGAACAAAAATATAAATGCAAAATGTAACAATTAACAATTTTAATGAGTTACAGTTCATACAAGGAAATCAGGCAATTTAAATAAATTAGGCTCTAATCTATGGATTTCACATGACTGGGCAGGGGCGGAGCCAGGCCCAGCCAATCAGAATGAGTTTTTCCTCACAAAAAGGCTTTATTACAGACAGAAAGCCGGATGTGGAGGTCCTGAGCTGGCGTGGTTACACATGGTCTGTGCGAGGCTCGTTGGATGTTTTGCCAGTACTTTGTACTGTAGTGTAAGTAAGACACTTCTGACTGTAGGATGTGCCACAATGTTCTATCTGGACCTAAGCACCACAGCTGAAGTACTTTATTGTGCATTATGCTAAATCCACTGCTTGTCTGGCGTCAATGTTACTGTTGCACTGTATGGAGAATTAAAGTCTGGCACTGTAATACAGATAGTTTATGCTTGCAGAAAGCATTGTTTTGTGGTCACAATGAACTTATTAATGAGTAATGACCTGGTCCTACTTGGTCTATGAATGTGAAGGAATCTCAATAAACCAAACTAAAAACAGAACTGTTGCATTCTTCACTATTTTCTTCCCTTTCCAGTCAGATGCCACACAGACTCATGATTGATGTAGGCTTGCAAATAGGTGAGAACATGAAATTATTCCAGACTGTTAGAGAACTTTGTCACCCTAAGAGCTACAGTCTGTCGTTGCTGTTTTAAAGAGCTCAGTCTTCAATGAAAACAGTTTCCAGAAACAGTAGCATTTACTTTACAATTGCTGATCCAGAGAAGCAATGCATATGTTCATATGTATGACTAATGATGCTGCAGTGCATTTACAGTGGTGGAAAAAGTACAAAATTGTCATACTTGAGTAAAAGTGAAAGTAAATGCTATACATCAAATTCCTTCGATTAAGAAAACCGGATGGCACACGCCAACACTCGGACATCATTTAGAAACAGTATTTGTTTAGTGTGTCTGCCTGATCAGAGGCAGCAGAGATGACAACGCTTTATAGTGATAGGTATGTGAATTGGACCATATTGCTGTCCTGCCTTCGCATTCGAAATATAAGTAGTTTAATACAGACATCCCCAAAAAATGAAAGGTCCAATGCGCAATTTGTATCTCAATATCAAATCATTTCTAGGTAACAATTAAGTCCCTTACTGTGACTGTTCAATTAAAATTGTCAAAAAGAAACAAATCGCTTTTCAGCAGAGCAATTTCTCAAGCAAGAATTTTGTTAGGACTGTCTGGGAGTGGCCTGAGTGGGGAGGGGAAAACTGAAAATAAGATTTTGAACTCTTTCTTATTGGTCTATTAAATCATTTACAGCTTGGTGATGTCACCAGGCGGGCCAAAACTCCATCCCAACAAAACAGGCTGAAATTTCAGGCAGTCTTTTCAAACAGCTCTTACACTAAAAAGGCATTATCATTTTCACAGTATTATTCCAACTTCAGTGTGGAAATATATGTATATATCACGTTTTGACTGCATTGGGCCTTTAATTAGTACTTATCAGTTTGGGAGGAGAATACCAAGGTGTAAGTCAGAGTCCCTGTCCCATGGTTGGTGGACAGTGTACAGTCCTCCTTTCCTCCAATGGGACCTTAAGCCCTTTATCAGCTGCTGCTCCTGGGTTACAGCCAATTAGAGACAAGGAAAACACAACAGGGTGTGGCCTGTCCGACCTGACTCAAAAGCCCCGGCCGATGCCCACCTCCTCCCCAGGTCCCATCGTTGTGTGACTGTGAAGAGCAATACCCTCCGCTTCACAGTAGACCAATAGGGCTCTTAAGTCGACCCCGTCTTTCGACTCTACTATAGGCTCCAGCCATCACAACACAGTCAGTCGACTCTACAAACATGGGTAACTCTACAGGATCCACCGTGGAAGATCTCCAGGCTGTGGAGAAGCACCTCTGGTATAAGAAGTTCATGACAGAGTGTCCTTCAGGTCAGCTCACCCTGCATGAGTTCAAGCAGTTCTTTGGGCTCCGGGGACTGGATGCTGAGGCCAACGCCTACATCGAGCAGATGTTCCGCACGTTCGATATGAACAAGGTAAGACTATGCGGCTTTCATTGAACCGAGGCTGCTATAGGCTAAAATGGGCTTTACATTTATATGTCAAAGTAGGAATGCCTCAGGCACACTCAAAATGCTGAAGGGGACATCTTACCAACAGAGGTACATATAAGGATATGATTGGCTGTATTGTAAAATCTATGCACTAATTACAAGTGCACCTAAATATATAGTAATGCCATCATGCCTCTACTTCAATAAGACCCCTAGTTCTCCATTTTCTAAAAGCTAAAGTACATCAAAAGTGTGCCTCTTAAACCAGCAAGAATCCACAGTTAAACAAAGGAATCTCTTGAATCCTAGGGTTTTGTTTTGACTAGTCTTCCAGATGAGTTTGAAGAAGGTAATCGTCTCACAAGTACTAAGGCTCAATTTACACAACTATATTTAGTAACCCTGTCACCTTTGATTACAATAGGCTAGGATTGGATTCATATGCGATTAAGTATGAGGATTATTTTGAGACAAGTTGTCAATATCTCTGCGGAAGGAGTGCGGTCTGAGTTTATCTACTATTTTTCTCTTTAGAAAGACAGCACCAGGTTCTTGTAATCTCCAGTACATTCTGGTTGATTTAAGAATCAATTAAATTATTTCAGCATCAGAGACAGCTGGTTTTCACTAGTGATAACTTATGTGAAAGTTTACTGACGGAACATGATGCATGTGAACAGTTGGTTACACTGATCAGAATATTGAATGTTCACTTCAAAGAAATTACTTGAATCTCCATTTTATCACATTGAACCCTAAAGAATGTCCAGATTTCAAGAGCTGTGTGCCAGATTAGACCTTTATGTGTTTTGAGTTTCCCCATTTTTGTCAGTAGCTAGTAGTTTTACGGGTGTAGCTGGGGAGGTTGGAAACCATGGTACTATTCCCTGGGGACAGAACTAAGTGACTAACTACTATTTTCAGATCTTCAGGACAGTGCAGTGAACAAGGCTGGTAATTATGTTACAAAACGGGTTGTTAGAATCCTGGATGCTGATTAGGAAGTGCAGTATGACAATCTTAGATTGTGCACGTCGGCTGCGTTTAACCAGGCAGCCCAATTCGGATCTTTTTTCCACTAACTGGTATTTTTTGACCAATCACATCAGCTCTTTTTCAGAGCTGATCTGATTGTAGAGTCGCAATTCAACGGCTCAGACACGAGAGGTATGTGGCAGGGTCTACAGTCAATCACAGACTACAAAAATTAAACCAGACCCGTCACGCGGACCACAATGCCCAGACAAACTAAACAGCTTCTTAGCTCACTTTGAAGACAATACAGTGCCACTGACACGGCCCGCTACCAAAACCTGCGGGCTCTCCTTCACCGCAGCCAACGTGAGTAAAACATTTAAACGTGTTAACCCTCGCAAGGCTGCCAGCCCAGACGGCATCCCTAGCCGCGTCCTCAGAGCATGCGCAGACCACCTGGCTGGTGTGTTTACGGACATATTCAATCAATCCTTATCCCAGTCTGCTGTTCCCACATGCTTCAAGAGGGCCACCATTGTTCCTGTTCCCAAGAAAGCTAAGGTAACTGAGCTAAATGACTACCGCCCCGTAGCACTCACTTCCGTCATCATGAAGTGCTTTGAGAGACTAGTCAAGGACCATATCACCTCCACCCTACCTGACACTCTAGACCCACTCCAATTTGCTTACCGCCCCAATAGATCCACAGACTACGCAATCGCAATCACACTGCACACTTTCCTAACCCATTTGGACAAGAGGAATATCTATGTAAGAGTGCTGTTCATCGACTAAAGCTCAGCATTTAACACCATAGTACCCACCAAACTCGTCATTAAGCTCGAGACCCTGGGTCTCGACCCCGCCCTGTGCCACTAGGTCCTGGACTTTCTGACGGGACGCCCCCAGGTGGTGATGGTAGGAAACAACATCTCCACCCCGCTGATCCTCAACACTGGGGCCCCACAAGGGTGCGTTCTCAGCTCTCTCCTGTACTCC
Organism: Salvelinus fontinalis; assembly: GCF_029448725.1. Lineage (NCBI taxonomy): Eukaryota > Metazoa > Chordata > Actinopteri > Salmoniformes > Salmonidae > Salvelinus > Salvelinus fontinalis. The sequence goes on along the minus strand of NC_074703.1, from coordinate 14,251,809 downwards.
CTGTTCACCCATGACTGCGTGGCCATGCACATCTCCAACTCAATCATCAGGTCTGCAGACGACACTACAGTGGTAGGCTTGATTACCAACAACGATGAGACGGCCTACAGGGAGGAGGTGACGGCCCTCGGAGTGTGGTGTCAGGAAAATAACCTCATACTCAATGTCAACAAAACAAAGGAGATGATTGTGGACTTCAGGAAACAGCAGAGAGAGCACCCCCCTATCCACATCGACGGGACAGTAGAGGAGAAGGTGGAGAGTTTTAAGTTCCTCAGCGTACACATCACGGACAAACTGAAATGGTCCACCCACACAGACAGCGTGGTGAAGAAGGCCTCAGGAGGTTGAAGAAATTTGGCTTGTCACCAAAAACACTCAAACCTTTACAATCGAGAGCATCCTGTCGGGCTGTATCACCGCCTGGTATGGCAACTGCTCCGCCCACAACCGTAAGGCTCTCCAGAGGACAGTGAGGTCTGCACAACGCATCACTGGGGGCAAACTACCTGCCCTCCAGGACACCTACACTACCCGATGTCACAGGAAGGCCATAAAGATCATCAAGGACAACAACCACCCGAGCCACTGCCTGTCCACCCCGCTATCAGCCAGAAGGCGAGGTCAGTACAGGTGCATCAAAGCTGGGACCGAGAGACTGAAAATCAGCTTCTATCTCAAGGCCATCAGACTGTTAAACAGCCACCACTAACATTTAGTGGCCGCTGCCAACATACTGACTCAACTCTAGCCACTTTAATAATGAAAAATGGATGTAATAAATGTATCACTAGTCACTTTAGACAATGCCACTTTATATAATATATAATGTTTACATACCCTACATTACTTATCTAATATGTATATACTGTACTCTATACCATCTACTGCATCTTGCCTATGCCGTTCTGCCATCACTCATCCATATATTTATATGTACATATTCTTATGCATTCCTTTACACTTGTGTGTATAAGGTAGTTGTTGTGAAATTGTTAGATTACTTGTTAGATATTACTGCATGGTCAGAACTAGAAGCACAAGCATTTCGCTACACTCGCATTAACATCTGCTAACCACTTGTATGTGACCATTTTTTTTTTGTTGATTTGGTCAGAGACCAATCACATCAGCTCTTTTTCAGAACTGATCTGATTGGTCAGAGACCAATTAGTGAAAAAAAGATCAGAATTGTGCTGCCTGTGTAAACGCAGGCATAGTGAAGTGATGGTGTCAGTGTAAAGCTGAGGGAAGTGCGACTCATTTGGGTTGACCCAGAGGGCACTAATGCTGCCAAGTAATTTTGTAGGATCTTAATGTGAGCCAGTTTTCTACAGCAGGAAAATAATCCTATAGCAACAGGAAAAGTGAATTATGTGGATTATAATTAATGGACATTTTTTGAACGGGTTGATACATTTTCTATAAGAGAAAATCAAGTCAGAAATGTTTAAAACACAAATACACTACAGGTTTTAAAATGTCCTACATTGCAGGAAAGTTAACCTGCAACAGGGTGATCAAATTAAGATCCTACATCTGTATGTCTTGCCACGGCCTTGGCACAGATCAGTGTGGAGATAATCCCACAGCGATTATACATAGAAGATCCATTATCAGGGATGATAACTAAGCAGAACATGATCACCTACATCTTGAGGAGATGACTGAGATAACCTGAGATGGTAAAAAGAGACGTTCCAACTAACACTCTTTCCTTTTTACAGGATGGCTACATAGACTTCTTGGAGTATGTAGCTGCTCTGAGTCTGGTGATGCGGGGTAAAATGGAACATAAGCTCCGCTGGTACTTTAAGCTGTATGATGTGGACGGCAACGGGTGCATTGATCGAAGCGAACTGCTAAACATCATAAAGGTATAGAGACCAGTCCAGATAGGCAGTGCTGTGCAATGGAATCTGTAACACACAAAGGCATGCAGGCTAACTCGCTCCTTTTCTCTTCTTCAGGCTATCCGTGCAATCAATGGGAACGAAAACCAGGAAGTTGATGCAGAGGAGTTCACCAACCGGGTGTTTGACAAGATAGATGTCAACGGAGATGGCGAGTGTCCACTTCTTTTTTGTCACAGACTTGTAGGGTTGCGAGTTCCTTCCCTTTCCATTTCAGGCTAACAATCTCTTGACCTTGTCTTCTACCTTCTACCCATCAGGGGAGCTGTCTTTGGAGGAGTTTGTGGCAGGGGCTCACACTGACGAAGACTTCATGGAAGTGATGATGAAGACCTTGGATCTCACCCACATAGTCGCCATGATCCACAATCGGAGGCACAGTGTTTAGAGTCTGCCCTCAGACGCCTCCAACTCCACTCTCCATTGTAATAGGCTGCCGAATGGCCACATAGGAACTGAGCCATGAGCCCTCAAAACATCTAGCCCAGATTTGTATAAAGACAATCTTTATCTTAGCAATGCTGAAGGGCCATGCTTTGAATGCATTCTTTGTTGTCGGAATTCACAAGAGGTTTAATGACGATGAAAGATGCCCTTTGCCTGCATACAAATGACTCAGTCAACCATTGCTGGCTGGTTAGTGCGCTTGTGCATGATCTAAATCTGAGAGAGGTCTACATGATGAGAGATTTCTCACACCGTCAGCTGAACCAGAGACCCAACTAGGTCATAACATAAGGAGGGTGGAGGATAAAGAGGAGGGTGGAGGGAGTGGAGTGGTGACTACCCAAGGTGGTGATTACCCATTATAACCTATGCATTCCTGACAAAAAAATTATACTTTTTTTTTTTTTTTTTTTAATCCCTCACCCACCTCAGAGACAGATTCCTGTAGGGAAATAATCACTTCCAAACCACATCGATAATGACGTCTCAATCTCTTTTGGACATAACTCAGTTATTCAGTTGAGTGGTTCCTCTCTATGACTGTGGGTCCGGGTTCTATTGGAGGAAGTTATAATTCACCCACTTTCCTCCCAGTAGTCAGTTGTCAGCTCAAATATGACTAGAACCCAAATTTATTCTGTGCCATGACTAAACGGTCCAGTTCCTCAGGAAACAGGTTCTTCCACAAGTTAGGCATCTCAATAACTTTGATACTTGTCACAAAATGCACTTTGTAAAAAAATAAGACCAGCATGTTTTTACATTGCACTGGCCCCAGTTGTGAGGAAATTAAAGTCAGCATTTTCAGGACTTCATTCATTTGAAGGAATATCTTAACACAACTACATTCTAATGTTTTCCCTACAAGACAGTAAAGTCTAAAAAATAAATTGTGCACACTTGTTTGTGTTTCTGTGAGTGAATGATCAATGCGTTCACCTAGATTGCATTAGAATGACCTTTATACAGATCCATAGCCCACTAAACTTGTGCATTCTGTAGGAAAAAAATGTTTTACCCAAAACTTGCTCTAGTTTATAATTGTCAAATAAAGATGAAATCTGTTGTATTTTCATCACGCTCCACAGCTTTAATTGCTCACTATTGTTTTAGAAATCAAAATGCCTCACAGACATTACAGCCTCTGTGGCATAATGAGGGAGACAGGGAGGTGAGTCACAAGGCAGACTGTGCCAGTGTGGTTGCCATGACAACCATGACCCATTTCCATGGTAACACCCATCCATAAAGCACCACAAAAAGGTTACGCAGCACTTCCATGGATCTGAACGAATCTGGAAGGAGGGACACTGACCAGGGCAGTCTGACAGTCAGCAGCATGTTTAAAAACCACATGAACATGATGTAAAATATTAAATAAATATGCCGGCTGATACATAGAAAACACCCAAACTAAATAAAAAGGAGTAGAGGTCACAGTCAGTCAGGGTGAGGACCTAAAACCACCAAAACTCCCCTTGTGGATCTGACTGTACTGGCTTTACCTCTGCAGACAGACAGGACAGACTGCATTGTGCTGCGCTGGTTGATCCACTGCTCACAGGATGAGTGTTTCAATCTGGATAATTGTCATCAGTTATGGGATTCACTGGGGCAGGAATGGCTAGTAACAAATAAAAAAGTACCCAGGAATATGGCACCTGCTAACCCAGAAAGGATTAATAATCTACAACTGCAGCTCATAACACACCACTAACCACATATACACCACTGTTATCAGGAAGGATGTCAACCATCATGGAGAGCTGATCATTTTACATTTTAGTCATTTAGCAGACACTCTTATCCAGAGCTTCTTGCAGCAGTGAGTCCATACATTTTCATAGTTGTCTCCCGCTGGAATTGAACCCACAACCCTGGCGTTGTAAGCGCCATGCTCTACCAACTGAGCTACACGGGACCAATGAGACACTAGTGTACTGCTACTACCTAGTGCCTTAGCTCAGATCCCTCCCACATATAGCTTAAAGGGAATCTGAGAGACTACGTAGTACATGGGGCTTTGACCATTATGGAATTTTGTGTAACAATTAATTGTCATGAAGACGGCCATGGATATTGTCAGTCATTTTTGTTTAAAAAGAATTTGTGCTTTTAATGTATTATACTGAATCTTTGAAAATAGCCATGACATACCTAAAGAATACAACACAGCTTTGGTGGCAACCACGTCTCAAAAATGAATGGGTTTGACCACTTGGAACATTTGGAAAGGAAGTTTCTCCTCTCGACCATGCCGTTCTGCTCGTAAAACAATGACCAACTTTACCCTCATGTAAAAATGAAAAACTGCTATTGTGTAAACTTGTCTATATCTACTTGTAAATAAAGTGGACCCCCCCTCTAAAATGAAGGTTTCGAGAAGATGTTTCTTTTGTGTTCAGTTATTGTCCATAATTGTTATTTACATGATTATTGTGCCAACCTTATTTCATAGTATCAGCACAGCCATTTACGCCAACAGAGCAATTAATGGGACAATTTGACTTCATGGGAACGCAAGATCTAGAATCAGAGAGAAGGAAACGTAGAAATATTACATTATATACCCTACATTTTGTACCTTAAAAAGAAGTCTTCGATGAGTCCTTCATTCTACCTGGTTCTTATTGTGCGTAGCTGTAGTTGTCAGACTATGGAGGGAACAGAATCCTGTCACAATTATGAAACCTTTGTTAACAGGGATATTTTATTGTGAAGTATTGAAAAATAATATTGAAGTCCACCAAAACCCCAAGGTATCCAAAGGGCTCCTGTGAATCCAGTGAAATATGAATGTTCTCTATTGTTTGTTTACCACAATCAAACAGGTGTAGCTAGGGAATCAATAGGCGCATTCACAATGCAGAATATTCACAATGCTGCAGATGCTGGTGTCTGACAGTGGTTCCAGTCAGTCACCAGGGGGCAGTAAAGCATAGGCCTAATGATTCCATAGTCCTCTGGTCCTGCACAGTGCACACACAGTGAGGAGTCAAGACAACCAAGGCATCTCCCACCGTTCTGCTCATGTTTTCCAATGTCCACCAGTACATTCCATCAGAGTCCAGGTGGATTCCTCTCCCTTAAACCACCATGGCTAGAGGAAGTCATACAGGTACTTTACCATGTCAAAGCTCACAGTCCTGGAAATTAAGAGCAGGGGGTCACAAAAGTCAGCATCTGATATTGTAAAAATAGAAATGTCTAGCAGTAAAACAGATCTGTGATGAATACACTAAAGCAGGGCTCTCCGACCCTGTTCCTGAAGAGATACCCTCCTGTAGGTTCCCTCCAACCCTGTTCCTGGAGAGATACCCTCCTGTAGGTTCCCTCCAACCCTGTTCCTGGAGAGATACCCTCCTGTAGGTTCCCTCCAACCCTGTTCCTAGAGAGATACCCTCCTGTAGGTTCCCTCCAACCCTAATCTAGCACACCAGGTTCTAATAATTAGCTGGTTGATGAACCGAAAGAGGTCAGTTACAACTGGGGTTGGAGCGAACACCTACAGGAGGGTATGTCTCTAGGAACAGGGTTGGAGAGCCCTGCACTAAAGACAACAGTAACATACACACCTGGAGATGGCAAGGATGAAGTCCAGAGAGACGGCACATTTGTACTTGTGCGCATCCAGCTGGTCATTGTGGCCCACCTGATTCAACAGCTGAAGGGTCACCAGGGAGGAGATCTGGGGGGGGGGGGGGGGGGGGGGGGGGGTCATCAACCATGTTTCATTTGGCTTTACACAAATAGAGAATTCAGACTGGAGATCAATTCATTTTAAAATCACTTCACATTAAGCCTGTACCACACATCAATTCAAGAGCAGTTCAGGGGTTGAAATAATCTAGCCAAGGGGACAGCTGGTGAATTAGAATAAGAATCATCCAATCATACACTAATACTACCATCACATGATTATTCCAGGAGTTCCACTAAATAACATGATTAACTAAATAATGCTACATCATTTTCCATAATCCCAGTTCAGTCAGAGCTGATTGAGGACCTTTTCACTGAAGAATGAGTTTGTTTTATACTGAACAAAAATATAAAACACAACATATAAAGTGTTGGTTTCATGAGCTGAAATAAAATAAATGTTCGTAGAAATGTTCCAGAAATCGGGGGGGGGGGGGTATGTTATAAAGCCCTTTTTGGGGGAAAACTCATTCTGATTGGCCAGGCCTGGGTCACCAGTGGGTGGGCCCAGCTCCCAAGTGTGTGGGCCTCTGCCCTCCTCTGCCCTCCCCTTCCTAGTCATGTGAGATCCATAGATAAGGGCCTACTAAATATATTTAAATTGATTGATTTCCTTATATGAACTGAAACTCCGCAAAATCTTTGAATGTTGCATTTATATTTTTGTTCAGTATATATGACTGCATTTTTCTTTTCATGTATTGACGTGTATATTCATGTGTATGTTTGATACGGGGCTCATATGTAAGAGTCCTTGATCTCAGCATGACTCCCTGTCAAAATAAAGGTTAAATATATATTTTTTAATTATCCCTTGGATGACACTGCAGAAAGCCTGAGTGTATAAGCTGACCTGACAGAAAACACTGGCAGTGGGGGCCACTCTGCTGTCCACCACACTGTAGAAGATGGCCAGGAGACGGTCCAGAGGGAACGGCTTGGGCCCCAGCAGGTGATTACTGGTCTGAATGGGAGGGAGGTGAATTCACTAGGTAGAACATCTCATTGACTAAACCTAAAGAATAGTACAATAGCTTTAGTTAAAGATAATCACCTTTTCATGTTTCTTCAAAAAGTTGGTCTTTTTTATTTTGCCATGGTGCTGTTGGGCAAGAGAGAATCATATAATCACCAATAACTAAAACACACACAAGGATGGGGGGAAATTATGCAAACAATTACATTGATAGAAACTACAATCCATCTGCAATATTAAAGCTGATCTACCCCCCCCCCCCCTCCACAAAAAGGAGAAGAAAGAAAATACGAGTAGGTAAAGTAGCAGGCAAACAGAGTTAGTGAATAGCAGGTGGTATTGATTAGAAGTCGACCGATTAATCGGAATGGCCGATTAATTAGGGACGATTTCAAGTTTTCATAACAATCGAAAATCTGTATTTTTGGACAAAGATTTGGCCAATTTCTTTTCTTATCTTTTTTTTTTTTTTTACACCTTTATTTAATCTTTATTTAACTAGGCAAGTCAGTTAAGAACACATTCTTATTTTCAATGACGGCCTAGGAACAGTGGGTTAACTGCCTTGTTCAGGGGAAGAATGACAGATTTTTACGTTGTCAGCTCGGGAATTCAACCTTGCAACCTTACAGTTAACTAGTCCAACGCTCTAACCACCTGATTACATTGCACTCCACGAAGAGACTGCCTGTTACGCGAATGCAGTAAGAAGCCAAGGTAAGTTGCTAGCTAGCATTAAACTTATCTTATAAAAAACAATCAATGAACCATAATCACTAGTTAACTACACATGGTTGATGATATTACTAGTTTATCTAGCGTGTCCTGCGTTGCATATAATCGATGCGGTGCGTATTCGCGAAAAAGGACTGTCTTGCTCCAATGTATACCTAACCATAAACATCAATGCCTTTCTTAAAATCAATACACAAGTATATATTTTTAAACCTGCATATTTAGTTAATATTGCCTGCTAACCTGGCTCGTTACGCACTCTGAAGACTATTTCTTCCTAACAAAGAGCCAACTTCGCCAAACGGGGGATGATTTAACAAAAGCGCATTTGCGAAAAAAGCACATTCGTTGCACGACTGTACCTAACCATAAACATCAATGCCTTTCTAAAAATCAATACACAGAAGTATATATTTTTTAAAAACCTGCATATTTTGCTAAAAGAAATCCAGGTTAGCAGGCAATATTAACCAGGTGAAATTGTGTCACTTCTCTTGCGTTCATTGCACGCAGAGTCAGGGTATATGCAACAGTTTGGGCCGCCTAATTTGCCAGAATTTTACGTAATTATGACATAACATTGAAGGTTGTGCAATGTAACAGGAATATTTAGACTTATGGATGCCACCCGTTAGATAAAATACGGAACGGTTCCGTATTTCACTGAAAGAATAAACGTCTTGTTTTCGAGATAATAGTTTCCGGATTCGACCATATTAATGACCTAAGGCTCGTATTTCTGTGTGTTATTATGTTATAATTAAGTCTATGATTTGATAGAGCAGTCTGACTGAGCGATGGTAGGCACCAGCAGGCTCGTAAACATTCATTCAAACAGCACTTTCGTGCGTTTTGCCAGCAGCTTGTCGCTGTGCTTCAAGCATTGAGCTGTTTATGACTTCAAGCATATCAACTCCTGAGATTAGGCTGGTGTAACCGATGTGAAATGGCTAGCTAGTTAGCGGGGTGTGCGCTAATAGCGGTTCAAACGTCACTCGCTCTGAGACTTGGAGTGGTTGTTCCCCTTGCTCTGCAAGGGCCGAGGCTTTTGTGGAGCGATGAGTAACGATGCTTCGAGGGTGGCTGTTGTCGATGTGTTCCTGGTTCGAGCCCAGGTAGGGGCGAGGAGAGGGACGGAAGCTATACTGTTACACTGGCAATACTAAAGTGCCTATAAGAACATCCAATAGTCAAAGGTATATGAAATACAAATCGTATAGAGAGAAATTGTCCTGTAATTCCTATAATAACTACAACCTAAAACTTCTTACCTGGGAATATTGAAGACTCCTGTTAAAAGGAACCACCAGCTTTCATAGGTTCTCATGTTCTGAGCAAGGAACTTAAACGTTAGCTTTTTTACATGGCACATATTGCAATTTTACTTTCTTCTCCAACACTTTGTTTTTGCATTATTTAAACCAAATTGAACATGTTTCATTATTTATTTGAGGCTAAATTGATTTTATTGATGTATTATATTAAATTAAAATAAGTGTTCATTCAGTATTGTTGTAATTGTCATTACATATTTTTTTTTTTTTAATAATAATAATAATTTAAAATATCGGCCAATTAATCGGTATCGGCCTTTTTTGGTCCTCCAATAATCGGTATCGGCGTTAAAAACTCATAATCGGTTGACCTCTAGTATTGATGTTTAACAATTGACTCCTATTCCAACCATGACTTGACAATCACATGTCTAGCTTTTGAGATGAGGTGAATGAGGTTCAGGTGCTGAGGAGAGAACAGGTACCTTGAGGAAGAAGCGTTTGTCAGTGCGAGCAGGGTTGTAGGAGGCCAGGTATGCAGCTATCAGCAGGAACTTGGAGTAGTAAGGCAGCTCCACATGGGCATGAGCAGACAGACCTGAGAAAGGCAGAGGAAGCTCTCAATGTCCTTACCTGGGAAACATGTACAACAGCATCATCTACAGATGGCTTGTGGATAGGAGATGAAAGAAACATCTGCTGTTGTTTCCACTGTCTGGGTATCTAGTAGCAATGAGTCTGGAGTGGGCCATCCATTCAAGGATAAACACAGGGGTAGTTTAGAGGGTCCACTGCCCTGAACTCCCTCTCAGGCTGGGGACTAGCAGCAACACAAAGGAGGAGATAGCTGGGGTCTGGGAGTGTGTGAACTGGTCCTGGTCACTAGATTCTAACTAGGTTATTTCCACCGGTCTTGTTCTCAGTGAATGCGTGCATATGTATCTGTGTGTCCACACTTCTCCTTGCCTACCTCTCACGGCTCCTGCCTCCTTCTCCTCCATCTGCAGCTGTTGCTCCCACTGCACACTGAGCACAACAGAGACATGACAAAGTCAGGGGACACACCACTATTACAGAGCCAGCAGCACTGAGCCGCTGTTGTGTAATAAAGGCCGGCAAACGTAATTAAGGCCGTCTGTCGTCAGTCCATGAGAGAAGGAGGTTGGTCACGGAAGCTAAATCAATGGGACTTGATCATCTTTGGCTGAGGCAGATGTACACAGACAGACCTGGACACCTCTCGCAGGTACACCGTCTGCATGGCCTTCTTCAGGTGAGGCTCGATGTTCCTCCACAGCTTGTGAGTGTCACCCTCTTTCACTGAGGGCAGAGAAAATAAAGGTTGGAATTTAAACATTGATAATCTGAGAAACAAGCTAGAAAGAGGATGACATGAAAGGAATCCATCATCAAATTAAAGTACAGAGAGACACTAAGGGAAGACAGCAAAGTAATTGAAATATTGATGTGGTTACTGTTCTAGAAATATGAATATATTACCTTTGCCTTGCTCCAAAGGTTCAATGAATTTAGAGAAATTGAGGGCAGCCTGTTTGAAAAGAGAATTAAAAATATGAAAGGACAACAAGTACAGACTATGACAATGTAAACAACATGTCTGCCAAGGTTGGATCATTATTACAATTCTGCATAACAAAGAAAACCCCAATCCTTAGAAGTAGTAACTCAAGTGGACTAAATAAAATAGTGATGGATAGCCTGGAAACAAACTCATACTGAATCCTCAAAGGGTAGCATGGAGAGTGTGTGTACATATTCAGAGCAAACTGTTGCCTAATCTGAAATTAACCCCTTGCACCAACCTATTGACATTTCTTTAAACCCCCAGAATACATCTTAAAGGACTGGATAAGTGTATAAGCCAGACCTTTTCTTCAAACTTACAAGGGGGCATCAAGACACATCTAGACATAGGTGCAAGGGCTAGTTCTTTGTCTGGGCTATCGGAGTGTGTTATGACATAGCATGTTAACAGCTAGTTGAGAGTTACTTTGAGTGGGTCTGTGTCCTTACTGAGTGTGGTCTGAATGTGTGAGCATGTGTGTGCCTGACTACTTATGTAGTGTGTAACTGACCAGGTGTCTGAGCTCTCGGAGGTCCCTGCAGACGGAGTAGAAGACTCCCAGTAGGATGTTGATGAAGGCTGAGTAGAGCTCTGGGGAGTAGGACGGGTGGCTGTCCTCAGACAGGATCTGCTGCAGCTCCCCTGCACAGGGACAACACACACACAGTCAACGCCTGCCTCAAATGAAGTCACACACAAAGACTCCCTCATACATGATTGTAGTCATTTTATGTACAGGAACTCAGACATTCTTTCAAACATTGATCAAATCCTAAGTGTTAATTTTCTCGACCGGACGCCTTTGTTTGCCGTGTTCTGTCACAGTCACTTTTCATGTGTTGGTGCAAAATCACAGGTACAAAGAGGAGGTTAGTGACACTTTAATTGGGGAGAACAGTCTCGTGGTAATGACTGGAGCGGAATGGTATCAAATACATCAAACACATGGTTTCTAGATGTTTGATGCCATTCCATTTGCACCGTTCCGGCCATTATTATGAGCCGTCCCCTCAACAGCCTCCACTGCCACTAATCCATCTGTACCTAATTCAATGCTGAAGGCCATAGATACTTGTCTGTTGACAGCTGTACCTTTACTGTAGTCAGGGAAGTGGAGCAGCAGTGGTTCAAAGCAGCCAGTGTTGGGTCGGAACTTATCCCACACGATCTCACTGAGCAGGATCACTGTCACATTGTCCTCAACCTGCCAGAGAAGCAGTGTGTCAGTTACGTAGAGGTAAAAAATCAGATCACAGATCAGTTACTTGGCATTGCATTGTGGATTCACAAAGAATACAACTATGTTGGTAGTCAACAACACCTTTACAACATCAATGCAAGGGGATGTGTTTTCCTCCTTCAAACCTGAGTAAACTAAAGAGGGAGGACAGTTATGAAGACAGCTGTCCAAGTGCATTCTCCCAACACTTCACATTACAATACTGCTTCTGAGTATCACCTCAAAAGGTGCATCTGTCACCGTGACTGCACATCTGTCACCGTAACTGCACTAGCTACATGCCACTCACACAGCTGTTAAAAACACTTCTACCAAGATAAAAACAGGCCGTATTCAGCTTTAAAAACTAAACAAAAACTAAACATTCTGGTCATCTATCTGCAATTTTGAAGTTCAGAATTAATATGCAAAGAATGATTATCAAGAATGATTGTCATTCTTCCTCATCTCTGCCTTTCAAAGCACTTATTCGAGTGCCTCCTTGAAACATTCAATTCAAGGTTATCTATCAAAAAGGGACCCTTCTGCGCTAGTTCCCCATCCATCACTCAGTCTGTCTGCAACTTAATGAAGTAGTATGCTCAACAGGTGACATGACTCTTACCAGTTCCTGAAGGCGCAAGAAGGCAGGGAGGAGATTGGCTTCCATATCTCTAAGGAGCTCAGCCCGGTCCAGCACCTACCCAGATACACACAGCAGAGGTCACTGTAACTGTTTCATTATACATAATATCCCACAAATTATGCTTTATAACAATTCACGTTATACTTCATCGGAAAGAGAATCTGCATTGTAACTGAGGATGCAATTTAAAAAAAAAAGTGGATTATCAAGCAGGAATATCACAGGTGAGGATGATTTTTACTCACAATGTATCGTGTCTGCTTGGCTGAGGCCTGGACACACAGTTGTTTGTAGACTCGTACGAAATCTGACAGGGAGGGACTGCGGGACAGTAGGGAGACAGAGTCGGAGCCAAAGAGGGAGAGTAGAACCTGCTCAAACAGCAGTCCTACAGAGACACACTCCACACAGCTCACTGTGGCATAGGGAAGCTCCAGTTCCTTCAGTAAGGTGTGTATCACATGGCTTTTTCCTGTGGCACGATGACCATAAATAAAAATGGAAGGGTAGCTGCATTGCTCCGGCTGTAGGCACAAAATGTATTAAAGTGTCAATACAATGATTCACATATTTGGGCAAGAAAACATTTTAAATGTATTATTTAATAGTGGCGATGGGTGGTGATAAAGATGAAGGAGGACGATTTATGAGCATGGCCTTATTTCTATTACAGCATATTAGATGACTGTCATTCATATTCCATTCATCCAGTTCAATGTAACATCGATAGGTTTAGGCTACTACATGATACTAGAATTTTCCCATTACCCATCATGAGGTTGCTACAATCTAGCCTATGAATGAGAGTTTACAACATAGATGCACACAGTTCAAGAGAAAAAATTGAAGTGACAGACAGTCACACATTCAATATTGCATCTAGCTCATTGAACTAGGGTGTAATCATTAGTCCAAACAAGAGTTTCTATTGGACAAATGCATGTATGTTTATCCCCGTTTCTTCCGTTTCCATCCGTTTAAGAAACTTTTTTTAAAAGAATCATCGGAATGAATACACCCCTGATCACAAGTAAACATAGTTCACTTTCATAGCAGCTACGTTGTATTCCTTCTCGCATCTACGTGCTCTCCTCCTCTCATATTTTCCTTTTGCTTGTGGACTTCAATGCAAAAAACATGAGCTGTCTGAGACCAAGCGGAAAAACTTCCCGAGCCAAACAATTTCATAACCGCTACACATAGCCTACATCTTTGTCACCATATGAGCTAAAGTAATATCATAGTCAACATAACTAATAGAACTAACAAGTTAGTAAACCTGCTACAATCATGCAGTACAATGTAAGTAGTTAAGCAGTTAAACTGACGCCCCCGGTGGCAATAAATTAGTAAAACCTAAAGCTTACCTTGGAAGAGTTCCAGTGTTGGATAGTCATAGCCAGCTAACTAACATAGCATTGTTTTATTTAACTGTATACCGTAAGGAACTTAAAGTTACAATGTTTCAAATCAGACACAGACCTCTCCCATCAACGCCAGCAGCATGCTCGCCTGGACATCTCTGCAAGGCAACCTCTCCATCACGCGCTGCAACTTTTCATCCTCGTACCCTAGGTGCTGAAGTTGTGCTGCCATTGTTTAGGCTACTTTTAGACACATGCCGAACCGTAAAGTGTATGACTTAAAGTAGTTTGGCCTGTAATAGAGATAAAGAGACAGTTGCAGAACATGGTAACTCTTTTCAAACTAACGTTAGCGGTGCATTGTGCAAATGGTCTGTCTTTGCCTTCCTTCCTCTGCAGCAGTGCTAGCTAACTCAACTGACAACAACAGTGTAGCTCCGTGGAAACTCGAGGGTAATGTTTAGTTGTTGAAAGTTCATATTTTGTTACTGCAAGCATACTGAATAATGTTACCTGGTTTGAGTTCATGCAGTGAAATTACCCATATCCAACATCCCAGTAAACATGTCAAGAGTTTCCCGCGTCTCCAAATATCACGTCACAATTTCCTGACTCTGGGAGTTGTAGTTGTCTATTTGCAAAGCGATGTCACTCACCAAATGCCATCTCCCTTGTGTGCGATGTTTTTGATGTATGAAAGCGAGTGATTTAATTGAAGACATTTCTTTTCATTGCAAAAATGTTCAAACACCGGCTTCTCGGGCATTATCACTTAAATAAACCACCAGTTTACTGAAATCCATTGGTGTTTAATATGAGGGTTTTAACATGAAATATCCTTTATATCTTTTTACACACTTATTTGACTGCTGTGTTGGAAATGTTTTGGCGCCAAACTGGTGGCAGATGTGGAAAAAAAGTCAACACTTGGAAGAGTTAAAACAAAATAATGCCATTGTTGATGCTTTTTTCATTAGCCTAATTAGGCTATTTTTTCTTGAACATATGGTCTTTCCACTAGAAGCCCCACAATATGGACTAATTAATAAAAATGGAATACTATATATGAATACATTTTTTAAATAGTTATTCAAGTATAGGCCTAAATTACCAGTTACCATAGACTGCCATAGATTACCTGTTAAGTACCCAAATTATCGAAGATGTTGATGTTTGTAAATTACCGGTAGATCCCTATACAGATCTGTATCGGCGGCCTGATGGGAAAAGCTGGTATATGATATAACGTTTACAGTGGGACTCTACAGGCTAGTTAGTAGATGAGGTGGGACAATATTTTCTCATTAGAAATGCATTAATGTCCCACTTCACCTGGCACTTGTTGTGAAATCATTTATACGACTTTGTAAATGCCTATATACTGTATAAAACACGCTCAGTTTTCACCATTTTGTGACAGTAACCTTATACTAGACTCACCCCATGCCATTTGAATATTGATTTGGGGAGATTCCAAGCTCTTGGTAAAAACAACGCATTTCAATATATGTTAGAATATCGAATGAAGGAAATTACATTTAAATTGATTAAAGGTTTATTTTGGGCCTTTTGTAGCTGAAAAAGGTCCCAGTGCCACTATTCAAACACCATTCGTTGGAATTGGGACAGTACTATACATTTGATTTTCGAGAAATACATGTTTACATGGTTATTATAAAAATAAAAATAAACTGACAATAACTTCCTTTTAACACCAAAAGTTAGATTTCTGAATTATAATTGACAGAATGACAGACATCATTCTAGCGCAAGGTTTCATAGTTTTCATGATTTCAACGGGTCACCCATGTAAGAAACCTGAACACACACTTTGCTCAGAGTCTGTGTGGATGGGCTCCTTGTCTTCTTTTACAGCTATGAAGTTTGTGATTTCTTTGTTTTGTTTTTTCACCTTGAGAATGATTAAATATGTCTTACACCATTCATAAACTCATAGGTATGCTACTGTAAATATAAAGTTATTTTCTCAGTTTCAAAATAATTGTAACCACAAGCCTTCACCTAAATAATGAACATAAAATGCTTTCATGCCTGTGTACATGTTTGTTTTTCTTGTTAAGCCTATAGGCTACCTCTACCGTGCCAAGGGGAGGAATATGCCACATGCAGCTTTGAGAAGGCTAATCCTGAATAAGAATAGACTGCACTGAGAGAAGGTACTGGCAGAGCAGAGCAGTCAAAGCCACTTCAGAATCATCAAGTGATCAACAAGAAGAGCATCAAGTCAACCTAACCACTGAGCACTGTTGCCCACTGCATAGCACACAACGTTGGAGACTTGGGGTAGACAGGTGATGCATTTAGAGGGATTACCTAGCCATTGCAATCATGATTAAGTTTAGCCAATTAGCCTTTATCATGACTTTGTGATAAAATGCCATGTCGCAGGGCTGAGTTGTATAGCCTGCCCTTGTTGTTGATGTGCACTTGTTCACTGTGCGCTAAATACCAGCGCGTCTTGTTTTGCGACAGAAACCATCCTATTTCGGATGACACAGATCAACACGGAGAGAGAGACGACATGGAGAGAGAGCTGAGACTTCAATATTCTGCCTCACGAGTCAGAGCCAATCTAGACTAAATCAAATAGGAGTGTTGCTTTTAAGATTTAACGATTTTATTTCAGATGTCTCCCATTCCATCATTGCACTGGGGCATGCGAAAGTGGGATTAGGGGATAGGCTATATTGCGCATGGTGCTTTATCAAAGGGGCTTTGATAGGTCTATCGGTTATGACAGTCGGACTGCGCCTGCCTGGAATACAGGTGTTCTTTGGTCAAATATGGACGCAGAGCACATGATGCACAGTGAGCAGATTGTCAACACTCGCGACTTCATCATTTCAGTTAAATGCACCCCCACCTCGGGAAAATTGGTATTCGGGGGAAGATGAGGTTGTAGCCTTGACAACTACGGTTGTGGTCGCTTCTGTGAAGGGGGATCTCAGCCGCTCTCCGTAGACTTTAGCATTTTTCATGGATTATTCATCTCTGTGCGCCCTCAGTCGAATGCAGTTCTGACCGTAGGATGCTTGTTTAGCCTACTATGGCTGTAGAGTATTTGCTAAATGCATGGCGGTTTCGAATTAACACCCGGTGATTATTACATGCTGTTATCTCAGTGATCATTCATTCAGAAGATTCCTCCTCAGTATTATTCGTAATATCTCTCGGATACCCAGCCTACCATTCAATAAAGATAAGGAAAACGGTGGCGGACCCAAGAACAGTGCAAGCTGCGAGGCTTTCTAAACACTCGCCCAGAAGGGAGCAGTTTAGTCGGGGAGATCATGTCACATTGACGCGGCCGGGAGATGCTCTGTGCTTGATTAAAGCTCTGTGTGAACAGTTCGTAAATATAAAAACCTTTAGAGACTGAATGATGGTGCCTGGGGCTCCTACAACCATGCTTCCCGCTTCCGAGGCTGCCAAAATCTACCAGACCAACTACGTGAGGAACTCCCGCGCTATCGGGGTTCTGTGGGCTATCTTCACCATCCTCTTCGCTATAGTCAACGTGGTGTGCTTCATCCAGCCCTACTGGATCGGAGACGGGATGGACACGCCGCAGGCCGGCTACTTCGGCCTCTTCCACTACTGCATCGGAAACGGGCTGTCCCGGGACCTGACGTGCCAGGGCAGCTTCATGGAGTTCAGCACCATCCCCTCCGGCGCCTTCAAAGCCGCGTCCGTCTTCATCGGGATGTCCATGGCGCTGGTCATCGGATGCATCGGCTGCTTTACGCTCTTCTTCTTCTGCAGCACAGGCACGGTCTACAAGATCTGCGGCTGGATGCAGCTGGCTGCGGGTAAGTTCCCTCCGTCTGCATATTGATTCCTTGAAGGGTAAAGGAGTTCAGAACATCAGCAGTTCTACAACAAGAGATAAAACTCTGTATTCCAGCTGTTCAATCAGCCAGGTAGGGGCAATTATAACAATGTGTTAAAGCTAGAATCCTTAGTTGCTACATCCATTCTTGGACTTGTAAATTATAGGCTGCCAATTGATTCTTGAAGAATATAACTGATAAATGCCTCATGAGTTTAGTTCAACTGTCTCGCCCCATCAGAACCCTAAATATATACGCTTGTTTTACTCCAATGTTTGTAAACAACGTAAATGTAAACAAACACCGTATGGCCTAAAAACATGGTTAAAACTATGCATTCGATATCATTGGTGGTTAGTCCTTGCATCTATAGCTCTGTCTATGAATTTTAGAGTGGTTACATTTCTCCAGCCCAATCCCTTAGATTTTTTGCAGAACGGGCAGGGATGCCCTTTGTTATTATTTAAATTAAGGATTCTAGCTTTAAGTGTGGTTTATAGTGTTATACTTGACGTCAGTTTTATAATAAGTGTATGTCGGGGGTTAAGTACGTAGGTTAAGCAAATATGTTTCTATAAAATGAGCAAAAGCTCCTTGCAGATGACAGCCATGTTCGTTTATCCGTCTTAAATCATCAAACACTGTCGCACTATCTTTAAAACATATATTAATGGAGCAAAGACAACCACAAAAAATACAGCCAGACACGCAAACTACACCGGCCAAGTTGCATGTACAAGCCTTGCAAAAATGAATTAACACACGCATCTGTCAAGCGCAAACGTGGTTCTATTTGAGATTCTCCAGGTGCTGCAAGTCCCCTCCTTATTGTATGTCAGGAAGATACAAACCCACATAAATGCTTGAAAAACACACGATAAGAGATGGATTAAAAATAACTTAACACCAACTAGGTTTCCCGTTTTATCTGTAGATGAATCCTTGGAGAAGAGAAACACAAGATTATGTATGACTCCAGGTCAAAATTCTACAAAGAACCATCTTAAAGGAGGACCATATGAATGTTAGGTAAAATAACAACCCAATGTTAATCTCCCAGCTAAATATCCATTAACGTTTCATGTGTTTCGACCCACCCAAAATTAATATAATTGATGCACAGTTGATTTGAGTTTTAACCTGCATGTCATGATTGCATTTTGTCAGATGTACAAAATCCCAGTGGCGTACTCCCGTGGTGTAGTCTGCATGTAATGCTCTCTCATACATCAGAATTTACCCAAGCTTATAAACAAGCATCACAGTGAAAGTTACTTTGCAGAATTTAAGCTGGTAAAGAATGCACACAGACTCTAGATTGTGGCTTTAAAGCGGGTGCATACAATCAACCAGTGATCAATCAAAGGCAATGATCCTTCAACTCATCTCTGTAACACAAACCACTGATTAAAAAACACAATGAATGGTGTTAATGCTGCTTGACAGATGTTGGTCTGAGAACCACAACACCATCCATCTGTATAGCTGCAGGAGCCTCGCTGGTGTTTATGTTCAACGTGCATTTACAGCATGGAGATTATCTAGAGAATTCCACAGCATTCTCATCCCAGACTGAGGTAAAACAGAAGCCCTGGCCAATGAGCACAGCCTGGGTGTTCATATCACCACCTTGTTTTTCCACATGAAAGAAAGACACTGCTTATCGCTCAGTGGTGGGAGTGAGTCAGTGGTAACCACTTGGTTGGTTTCCCTCTCTCACAGGGAAGAGCCCATATCCACAAAATGATCTCTGAGTAGGAGTGCTGATCTAGGATCAGTTTAGCATTTTAGATCATAATGAGTATGATTATATGGACAGATCCTAGATCAGCAGGCTTACTCTGAGATGTTCTGGATACGGTCTTCATAATCCGGTACAGATCTGATCATGTTCAGACTATACAGGGGGTGATCAACAAACTGACTAACACAGCCTGTATGATGCCTAAAAACACACTTTACTAAACATATTGTAAATATTTACGTCATTTAAATTAAGCTAATTTTTTTTAATGATCTCTGCCAAGTAATGGGGCCTTTTCACCAATGAGATTCTCCAAAAATACAGGTGACGAATATGTTTTATGAACTCAACAGTCTGTGTGTGTCCCCCCCCCCCCCCCAACAAGGCTCTGTCAAGAAATATGACATCACAATGTACCATACCGCAAGGCTGCAGAGCGTGGCTTTATGGAGTGCTGTGTGGGGAGGAGTCAACATTGGCGATGACAATGAGAGGTCTGAATGCTCGGGGCCTGTTGGCTGCTCATTGCTTCCTTGTCTTTTATTGATCCATCACAACACTTTGCTCGTGGCAATGACATGCATCATCAGCATTCAGGCAATCTCTGCCTCATTCAACTCACTCACTGAATCTCTATCTCTCTCCATTCTCCTTCTTTCAGATATGTCATGTTGAGGTCACTGTGAAATTGGCTATTAAGACGTTCCCGGGGAGTAGTAATTGGAAATATAGTGTACTTTTATTTTCTCATTGCAGCCACAGAAACTCAGATTTGATTGTCAAATCCTTCTAGACTCAGTGTAGTCAAACTTCTATCCAGGAGTAACTGGCTGTTGTGAGTGTCTGTCAAAGACGGCACATAGCGAAGAGGAACCTCTCCTTAAAAGCAGAGGAGAGGCTGAACATCTGATGAGAACAATCCACCTGCAGGCATTTGAACAGCAACGCTAGAACAGTGCTTTCAAAATGTCTGCTTCTGTGCAGGTGTGTTTTTCAAGGAAATGTACATGAAACCAACTGACATGTTCCCGCCCCTGCAGGCTGCAGCAATACAATACCTAAAGAAGTCTCCTTACTACGATTAACACTCTTGAATAATCTGCTTAACTGGCCCACTGCACACAGCACTTCTCAGGTAGACATGCCCAGTCTGCACTCAGTAGTTGTCTGCAAACTGGAGCAGCAGGACAATCCGCCTTGCCTCCCTCCAGCCTCCCTCTCGCTCCCTTCCCCCTTGCATCGCCTTGACCACCCCCTCACTGTGGACCAATTAACTCCCAAACTAAAACTGACAGGCAGCCCCCTCCATGACAACCACACTGCATGGTCGGTCGATGATAATCACACTCATCCTGTGACAACTTCCACCAAATGCAAGGCGCTTCTCCACTCTAGTGGAGGATGTGATGGATGGGTCGGCTCTGGCAGCATGACAATGCCTGTCTGTCTGGCTCTAGTGAGGAAGCAGATTGGTGCTCGGCTCGCCATCCTGGATTTAAACAAGAACTCCGCTGACCATCCCTATTTCCGACCCTCACCAAGGCAAATGCCTGAACACACAGGAAGGTGATTATCATTCATGTATTCGGCAGGGGCTCCATGCTCAGTTTGGATATGGCTTCCACAAGCAAACAAAGGAACCAGGGGGGCTCTTGAGTGTGTTGTGGAGGCATTTCAATGACCTGTTTCCTGGCTCTGTTTGGACCACTAGGCTGCCCGTACGGGTAAGTGGCCGCACATTGCTGCACTCAGTACTGGTCCAATGGGCCCCAAGAGACAGAAGCTGGCATTAGCATCAAACATTAAAAGGCCCATTTGGTTCCTCGTGGTTTATTGATCCAGAGGTTTCTGTGCAGAACAGAACAGCACAAAACTCCACTAATGGGAGACAGCTGCTGTCACCGTCTGGTTCCTCTGCTGCTTACAGGCAGTACTGTTTGTTTGTCTATTTATTCAGGTGTGCGTGTGTGTGTATGTGTGTGTGTGCGTGTGTGTGTGCTCTCTTTATCGTGTCTTTAATTTATCATAGGTGTGGGCCAACTCGTGCCTATGCATGAGATTGCATGATTTGGCATTTAAATACACACAGTCTGTTCAGCACTCATACAGTACTGTGGCTGTTGGGGATCTTTGCACAGTGTGGCTCTCCATTTCTCACAATTCTTTAAAATAGAGGCAAGTGAGAGACATCACATGGTGCCTTGTTGGGGGAAAGAGAGGAGGTGGATAAGAGATGTCAACTAAGGGAGGGGATGAAGACCAGCAGGGAGGAAAAGATAAAAGCACATTAAAGAACATGGAAAGTGATGGTGACAAAGAAGGATTTGGAGAAAAAAACTGAGAGAAGAGTTCAAATATTGATGCTGAAAAGTACTATCAAGAGATGAGGTCAGGAAGAAAGCCATGCCATTAGAAGTTCAAGCTCGTAGCCCAGACAGATCTGGGACCAGGCTACATATTTCACCAATGTCTTTCTGAACTGAATATGACCTGCCATAAATGAGAGCTTAGTTAGCCTCCCTCTCCACTCACAACTTTACAAGGTTGTGCACTAAGCCAGTGGGCAGTTGCTGTGTGTGTCATAGTACCACTAAAGTCAATAGCTAATAACATCAACCAGCTCTTATCCTTCCTATCAGTGGTAGCGTGATGGACTGGCTGGCTGAGCCTGAGATGATTTGGGAGATGATGTAACATGACCAAACGGGAGTTCCAGTTACACACACTCATTAGTCAGAGTTTTAGAGGACTGCAGTAGTAGTGTGGTGGGACATCAAGAGGAGTTGTGAATGGGGCTGATGAAAGCCGGCTCACTTCTCCAGCTCTTTGGAAGCCCATTGAGACTCCCACAGCATACTCCACAGATCAGAGACTCTCCCACAGCATACTCCACAGATCAGACTCTCCCACAGCATACTCCACAGATCAGACTCTCCCACAGCATACTCCACAGATCAGAGACTCTCCCACAGCATTCTCCACAGATCAGAGAATATCCCAAAGCATTCTCCACAGATCAGAGAATATCCCAAAGCATTCTCCACAGATCAGAGAATCTCCCAAAGCATTCTCCACAGATCAGACTCTCCCAAAGCATTCTCCATAGATCAGAGACTCTCCCACAGCATACTCCACAGATCAGAGAATCTCCCAAAGCATTCTCCACAGATCAGAGACTCTCCCAAAGCATTCTCTACAGATCAGACTCTCCCAAAGCATTCTCCACAGATCAGAGACTCTCCCACAACATACTCCACAGATCAGAGACTCTCCCACAGCATACTCCACAGATCAGAGACTCTCCCACAGCATACTCCACAGATCAGAGACTCTCCCACAGCACACTCCACAGATCAGAGACTCTCCCACAGCACACTCCACAGATCAGAGACTCTCCCACAGCACACTCCACAGATCAGAGACTCTCCCACAGCATACTCCACAGATCAGATAATCTCCCAAAGCATTCTCCACAGATCAGAGACTCTCCCAAAGCATTCTCTACAGATCAGACTCTCCCAAAGCATTCTCCACAGATCAGAGACTCTCCCACAACATACTCCACAGATCAGAGACTCTCCCACAGCATACTCCACAGATCAGAGACTCTCCCACAGCATACTCCACAGATCAGAGACTCTCCCACAGCACACTCCACAGATCAGAGACTCTCCCACAGCACACTCCACAGATCAGAGACTCTCCCACAGCACACTCCACAGATCAGAGACTCTCCCACAGCATACTCCACAGATCAGAGAATCTCCCAAAGCATTCTCCACAGATCAGAGACTCTCCCAAAGCATTCTCTACAGATCAGACTCTCCCAAAGCATTCTCCACAGATCAGAGACTCTCCCACAACATACTCCACAGATCAGAGACTCTCCCACAGCATACTCCACAGATCAGAGACTCTCCCACAGCATACTCCACAGATCAGAGACTCTCCCACAGCACACTCCACAGATCAGAGACTCTCCCACAGCACACTCCACAGATCAGAGACTCTCCCACAGCACACTCCACAGATCAGAGACTCTCCCACAGCATACTCCACAGATCAGAGACTCTCCCACAGCACACTCCACAGATCAGACTCTCCCACAGTATACTCCAGAGAGAGAGAAAAAGGGCCCACCCCTCTATCTCTCTCCTCTTTAACTCATCCCTCTCTCCGTTCCCTCCCCATTCAGCAAAGCACCGGACCAGGCCCCGCTGTCAGCCACACACACGCCATCCTTTTAGAGAGTAATGTTATGTACAATGGGCCAATGGACATTTAAGCCTCCAATGCAGTCATCAGGAAGTTAGATGGTGTGCCAGCCAGGCATGAAATGTGTGATTTCTCAAACCCTGCTCCCAAATGATCAGCATAGCATGACTCTTAATAGAACTGTCAGCTGGTAAATAAATCAGAAAGCAGACGTTGTGCGTCAGGAGGTGTGAAGGCGTCAGAGCAGGAGGTGTTTTATGTCTCTTCCTGTGGATTAGAGGTGGCAGATACAGTGCCATATTTAGGATGTCATTCTGACACATCCTGTACCTGCCAACGACCCATAAGATGGGTTTGTGCGAAGAGGAGAGAATCTCCCATGCGTGTGCATCTGCGACGACTGTAGATGCCATGATTGGGATTTGCTTCAAGAACATTTCATTACTAGATCTGGTGGTTTAAATGCAGTCTTGTTATTCAGATGTGGGAAATTGTTTTAAAGGTGTTGTGATCTTATCGTATTGGTGCACACAATTACTTTGATAAAATAGCTCGTCAATTTTTCATGAGTTTGATTGGCAGCTGTGATGGAGGACTTGCTAGGCCTGTTAGAAATAAAGTGAGAGTGACATCTCTGATTGAAGAGTTGCATAATCTTTTGGGACTAAACCGTGACTGACTTATGATTTAGATATAAGAGGGTGACGATAAGAAGGTGACGAGAGAGAAATGTAAAGCAGAAGAGAGGTTTGAAAGACAGCCGATTCCAGAGAGCCACATCTAACATAGCATGTCAATGCAAATCCCGAAAGAACAGTTAGTCCTCTGCGAGTACAACATAGCCTCATTCACAATGGGTACTAACACTCAACTATCTTATGATCAATTTCCTGCCAATCAAATGTGCTTGGTATGGAGTGCAAGCATCAGACATACTGACAGGGAAAATTCAGAGCAATGTTATATTTGATGGAGGCCTATCTGTCAATACGCTGTTAATCTCTGAAGTCAAACTCAAGTTTTCGTAACCACAGGTACTCTGACTCTACTGCATCATTAAACCAACTTCCAGTAAGGTAGTCATTTAAATGCTCTAAGAGCTATTAAAGTGGGTTCCTGCACATCAGTGGATTTTCATTGTAGACCGGCACTGTTGAACCACTAATTGAACTTTGGGATTTTTCAGGTGAAGGCTTTCCCAGGTGCATGTCGCGCTTCCTAAAGAGCTGTGTCTTTTTGGACAACCTTTTCTCCCGGTGTGTCAGCCTCGGTGCCACAGGTGGATGGGGGTAACTCACTGTGTTCGCCCTGGTTCCGTGGCACCGGCCGGCTAGCGTTAGTGTTATTTCCTGCTGTTGCTCTTTCAATGGGGGGGGGGGGGGCGTTAATAATGAGATTAGGACGGGTCAGCTGACTGAGACGCTGGTACAGCTGACAGCAGAGATAACACAGCCTTTCCTAGAGGTCCTGCAGGATGCACGTGGTGTATGTGTCAGTCTGCTGTTGGCTACAGCAACACGTGGTGTATGTGTCAGTCTGCTGTTGCTGATGAAAGCTACAGCTCATTAACAGTACTAATCATGATGATCCTAAAGCACCACAGAGGGACCTAGCACTAAGGAACATGGAGGGGGTGGTGGGTGAAGGAAGAAGATTGGCAACTCCAAGTCAGACACTCACAGTATGGATGAAAGAGTGGGGAGACAAGGTACTAAATAAAGTACTATACCAGTCAAAGGGTTTTTCTTTATTTGTACTATTTTCTACATTGTAGAATAATAGTGAAGACATCAAAACTATGAAATAACACATTTGGAATCATGTTTTAAGCAAAAAAGTGTTAAACAAATCAAAATATATTTTAGATTTTAGATTCTTCAAAGTAACCAGCCTTTGCCTTGATGATATATTTGCACACTCCTGGCATTCACTCAACCAGCTTCACCTGGAATGCTTGTTCAACAGTCTTGAAGGAGTTCACACATATGCTGAGCACTTGTTGGCTGCTTTTCCTTCACTCTGCGGTCCAACTCATCCCAAACCATCTCAATTGGGTTGAGGTCGGGTGATTGTGGAGGCCAGGTCATCTGATGCAGCACTCCATCACTCTCCTTCTTGGTAAAACAGCCCTTACACAGCCTGGAGTTGTGTTGGGTCATTGTCCTGTTGAAAAACAAATTATATTCCCACTAAGCAGCAGCTAGGGGTGGCAGTTAGCCTAGAGGTTAGAGCATTGGGCCGGTAACCAAACGGTTGCTGGATCAAATCCCAGAGCTGACAAGGTAAAAATCTGTTGTTCTGCCCCTGAACAAGGCAGTGAACCCATTGTTCCCCGGTATGCCATCATTGTAAGTAAGAATTTGTTCTTTTTTTTTTTTTTTTTTTTTTTTAATCCCATTTTCTCCCCAATTTTCGTGGTATCCAATCGCTAGTAATTACTACCTTGTCTCATCGCTACAACTCCCGTACGGGCTCGGGAGAGACGAAGGTCGAAAACCATGCGTCCTCCGAAGCACAACCCAACCAGCCGTACTGCTTCTTAACACAGCGCGCCTCCAACCCGGAAGCCAGCCGCACCAATGTGTCGGAGGAAACACCGTGTACCTGGCCCCCTTGGTTGGCGCACACTGCGCCCGGCCCGCCACAGGAGTCGCTGGAGCGCGATGAGACAAGGATATCCCTACCGGCCAAACCCTCCCTACCCCGGACGACGCTATGCCAATTGTGCGTCGCCCCACGGACCTCCCGGTCGCGGCCGGCTGCGACAGAGCCTGGGCGCGAACCCAGAGACTCTGGTGGCGCAGTTAGCACTGCGACGCAGTGCCCTAGACCACAAGAATTTGTTCTTAATTGACTTGCCTATCATCTGTTCACCTACTCTGCGTCTCACAAAGACACAGCGCTTGGAACCAAAAATTAGACCTATGGACAGATTTCTAATGTCCATTGCTCATGTTTCTTGGCCCAAGCAAGTCTCTTCTTCTTGGCAGGTACAGGATGGTGTACTTTAGTAGTGGTTTCTTTGCAGCACGAAGGCCTGATTCACGCAGTCTCCTCTGAACAGTTGATGTTGAGATGTCTCTGTTACTTGAACTCCGTGAAGCATTAATTTAGGCTTCAATTTCTGAGTCTGGTAACTCTAATAAACTTATTCTCTGCAGCAGAGGTAACTGTGGGTCTTCCTTCCTGTGGCAGTCCTCATGAGAGCCAGTTTCATCATAGAGCTTGATGATTTTTGCGACTTCACTTGAAGAAACTTTCAAAGCTCTTGGAATTTCCCGCATTGACTGACTTTCATGTCTTAAAGTAATGATGGACTGTCATTTCGCTTTCCTTATTTGAGCTGTTCTTGCCATAATATGGGCTTCGTCTTTTACAAAATAGGGCTATCTTCTGTATACCACCCCTACCTTGTCACAACACAACTGATGGCTCAAACGCAGTAAGAAGGAAAGAAATTCCACAAATTAACGTTTAACAAGGCACACCTATTAATTGAAATGGATTGCAGGTGACTACCTCATGAAGTTGGTTGAGAATGCAAAGATTGTGCAAAGCTGTCATCAAGGCAAAGAGTGGCTACTTTGAAGAATCTCAAATTGTAAAAATATTTTGATTTGTTTAACACTTTTGTTAACTGTGTGTGTGTGTAGCTGTGTGTAGCTGTGTGCAGCTTTGTCTGTGTATTCCTACAAATTTGACAGTTATCCTTTGGGAGTTTTGCGTGCACAGTATTTGCCAGCACTACCTGGGTAATTAATCGTGGGTAGAATGAGCAATCTATGAGTGCTCTACAGTACTCTGCAAATGTTCTACTCTGCAATAGAGATATTGCTTAGTCTGCTACAGTGCCAGCATGCTACAGCAGGAAAATAATCCTGCAGCAATAGGAAATGTGAATTATTATGTGGATTATAATTAATGGACATTTTTGTAGGGGTTGATACATTTTTCGTAAGTAAAAATCTAAAGTGGAAATTACTAACATCCGAAGGCTTTTAATAAACTACAAGTTTTACATTTCCTGCATTGCAGTTAAGTTCTCCTGCAACAGGGTGATCAAATTAAGATCCTACATCTGTATCATCCGTCCCCAAGGGAGCGTCATTAAATAGCTAGGCTACCCACCACTGCACAAGGGATCAGAGACAAATCCCCCAGCAGGGGAAAGTGATAATCTCAAGGAGCATAAGCTTTTCCCAAGAAGAGAAAATACTGTCTCTCACTTTCTCTCTCCCTTCTCTCTCTCTGATACAGCTCAGCTAACCCTGATCTTTGTGAGAGAAGCTTACTTATTTAAAGCAGGGGGTTTATGCCAAATGTAGAACTTAATTGTAGGTCACTTGTAGAAGTAGCTATCATATACTGTAGTATTGTGTAAAAATAAATTGACACAACTGACTTGCAATTTTGAAGTTTGTCTTACTGCAGCTAGGCAAAACCTTTTCGTTATGGTCAAGTGTTGACATATGTGCTCAAATAAAGCTATAAAAGAGCATTCGCAAGAACATCAAATGTCAGTGTTTGTCCTACATTCATTTAGCAGCGGTGCACCAAATGTCTGCCGAGACGCTTTTAAGATCAGAGTGGCACGTTAAAACGTCAGATCGTCCGAGAAACCTCCAAGGTAACTAGCTAGCTAGGTTGTAATCCTGGCAGTGTGTCCGCCCTTATTCATAGATTTATAGATGTATGCCCTAGGTAGACACCCCCCCATCTGGTGAAAGAAATCCTAGGGGAAACACTGAATGTGTAGATATTGGCTGGTGGTGGTGATGTAGGATTTAAGATGGCAGCAGTAGACATGTCAAGTGACAGACAGAAGTCTTGCCACGGTTCATTAAGAATTGATTACCCTGGTTCCATAGAGGTCATTAGTGCTGCTACAGAGAAGGAGCAGACCCTGAGGTCCTGATTGCAGCTCTGGCCCTGTCAAGCTCATCCTCCCCAGCGCTTAGAGATCTACATACCAACAACTTAATCTTCTACAGCAGGGGTTCTTAAACCTTTTCAGCGCGAGACCCAAGTGAGAAATTGACGATTCTCCCGTGACCCAAATCGTCATCCAACGACTCAAATTAAGAATAAAATAGTGTGTGATGATAGATGTACTCTCATAACTGCGACCCACCTGTCGCATGCCCAGGACCGACTTTGGGTCCCGACCCATAGTTTAAGAAATCCTGTTCTACAAGCAGGAGATTCCCTAACGCAGTCAGACAGCAGACAACCTGAAACAAGATAACCGCAGAACGTCAAATAACCATGGAAACGCTCTGCTGCAAACACCAACCGCTAAAGATAAGACTAGAAATCAGGGCATTTACTTTCAGAATTGTGTACTTAATGTTTACATGTATGTGTAAGACATGACTTTAACTTCGGTGTATCTAACAAGGTTTTCTCTATAGAGCCACAATTGAGTGACTTTCTCTGGGCTGAATTTCCCCCAGGTCTGTGAACCTTAGCAGAAAGATCATTCACAATTGTGTTCTCACTGTCAGAATTGTTTATCCATTAAAAAAAAGCAGAATGCCGAAATGCAAAGTACATGACCTTGTAGAATGTGTTGAATCATCTTGAATCCCTTTCGGTCTTTTAGAAATGCGTGAGCCATATCAATAACACTGCGTAACTCTGGTTTGTGAATAAATTATAGTTGCGTCAAATATGAATGAAAGGCGTTTGGTATTTCAAGTTGCCCTGTGGGAGCAGTTTTAGATGAAATGCAATCATGAGTCGTGCAAATACATTCATATCTGCTGTAAGCAGGGGATAGCAGGTAGAAAATAAACTCAGTTTCTCTTTTGAATCACATGAACTCAAACACAATGCGGCAGCCCATTCCAGCAAGCTGTATCTCACTGCTCAACCACAGGTGAGAAGGTCTATAGAGACCTCTCTTCTCTCTCCCTGTCAGCTTTCTTGTAAAAAACCCAGTCCTGAACAAGCATTTCCCTTCCTGACTTCATAATTAAGAAATAATGACAGTTTAGAGTTGTTTAATTATGACTAGAGGAAAAAGGGTAACAATTAACTACAGATAAAGACATGATGGCGCCGGAGGAGATGGCTCCCGCTTTACGGGCGTGTGTGTGCTTTTTCTCATTATTTGTACCTTATTTTCTACATAATGTTTCTGCCATCGTCTCTTATGACCGAAAAGAGCTTCTGGATATCAGGACAGTGATTACTCACCTCGTACTGGACGAAGATTTTATTTTTTTCACGAGTCGGACGCAAAGGATTTACTTCAGACACCTGACAAGACCCACATCCCCATCATTCGCATGAGGAAGAGACTGAGATATTGGGGACGTAGGTCGGGGTGCCTTGTAAGGATCCGTCGGTGAGTGAGGAATCCCCCTCTACCATCAGTCCTATTTGCCAACGTGCAATCATTGGATAACAAAATGGATGAGCTCCGATCAAGACTATCCTACTAACGGGACATTAAAAACTGTAATATCTTATGTTTCACCGAGTCGTGGCTGAACAACGACATGGATAACATACAGCTGGCTGGGTTTTTGTTCCATCTAATATTAATCTAATATTAAGGCATTCTCGAGGTTTTGCTCGCC
Source organism: Salvelinus fontinalis (assembly GCF_029448725.1). Classification (NCBI taxonomy): domain Eukaryota; kingdom Metazoa; phylum Chordata; class Actinopteri; order Salmoniformes; family Salmonidae; genus Salvelinus; species Salvelinus fontinalis. The sequence goes on along the minus strand of NC_074703.1, from coordinate 14,221,554 downwards.
TGAGGTAGAGTATCTCATGATAAGCTGTAGACCACACTATTTACCAAGAGAGTTTTAATCTATATTTTTCGTAGCTGTCTATTTACCACCACAAACCGATGCTGACACTAAGACGGCACTCAGCGAGCTGTATAAGGAAATAAACAAACAATAAAATGCTCATCCAGAGGCAGAGCTCCTACTGGCCATGGACTTTAATACAGGGAAACTTAAATCCGTTTTACCTCATTTCTACCAGCATGTTAAATGTGCAACCAGAGGGAAAAAAACTCTAGACCACCTTTACTCCACACACAGACGTGTACAAAGCTCTCCCTCACCCTCCATTTGGCAAATCTGACCATAACTCTATCCTCCGGATTCCTGCTTACAAGCTAAAACTAAAGCAGGAAACACCAGTGACTCGCTCAATAAGGAAGTGGTCAGATGACGCAGATGCTAAGCTACAGAACTGTTTTGCTAGCACAGACTGGAATATGTTCTGGGATTCTTCCGATGGTATTGAGGAGTACACCACATCAGTCACTGGCTTCATCATTAAGTGCATCGATGACGTTGTCCCCACAGTGACCGTACATACAGTTGAAGTCCTAAGTTTACCAACACTTAGGTTGGAGTCATTAAAACGCATTTTTCAACCACTCCACAAATTTCTTGTTAACAAGTTGGTTGGGACATCTACTTTTTGCATGACACAAGTAATTTTTCCAACAACTGTTTACAGACAGATTATTTCATTTATAATCCACTGTGTCACACATGTGGATGTATTTCAAGGTCTACCTTCAAACTCTTAAGTGCTTGTAAGTTAACATTTCACTGTAAGGTTGTACCCGTTGTATTCGGCTCATGTGACAAATAAAATGGGATTTGATTTGAGGGTGTTCTGATTGAAATTGAGATCATTATTGTTAAAAACTCAGACCTTGGCCTACATGTGCCAACAAACAAACCACAAGACACACATGAAAACAGGTGTGAACAACATCTGTTTGTTATGCTGGATATTCTTGAGGAGGCTTCAACACCTTAAAAGGAGGGCTATGAAGCTCTCCGTTAACATTGACTTGTATTGGCCATGTTGATAAACTATGACAAGCACATCTAGCATACAGCATGGTGAACTCTTCTCACCACCAAACATTCTGCTCTCAACCTTTTATTCCAAGAGACCAGCTGTTAGATAAAATCGCTGTTTGATCCATCAGTCCAGACAGTGTTGTTGTAGTCTAAGTAGTGATAGGCTATAGATGTATTGACCCCCACGTCTCCTCCAGTCTCTATGTCCCAGCCAGCGCTCAGAGGAGCCTGCTTTATAGATTTCCAAACGGTGTTTATCTCCTGGATCACCAGAGCCAAGCAAAGGAGACAGGGGTTTGATTTATCCCCCTCTTCTGGAGAGAGGAAGGGAAGAAGGAGGGCGGGAGGGACAGGGGCATGGTGAACCATTAAAAAAGCAGCGAGACAGCAGCAGCAGCAGCAGCGCCGTGTGTGTGATGTTGGTGTGTCAGAGTTTGCTTTGTTAAGAGACTGTCGCGCAGTTCCTGCTTCTGTCATGATCAGTTTCTCCAACCGGCTGGTTATGACACCTGGCTGTCATTTTTGGGTTCTGTTGTTGGGTGATTAATGGTGAATAAATGAGATGCAGCGAGGGTAAGCCTACTTGGCCCAGTTACTCAGGTCTAGAAAACAACACCACTACCTGTAAACTGCTCATCTTCAAGAGACTGTGTGCTTGATATCTGACTGTGTGGGCAGTGGTGACTCGTCTCGTACTGGCCAAAGTTTTCAGAGACCTTTTAACTTTTTTATTCATTACTTCTCAGTCCTCGCCTGCGGCATCCATTTTAAGTTTCCACACCAATCAAAGGAGGACATAGGGCCAATCCTTTGATGTGCTGTACCTGGGAAGCCATCCGCTGTGTTGGAGAGCGTACGTCTCATCCTACTCATCCGGTCTCTCTCTTCCTACCCTGCTCCTCCTGGCCCATGGCTAATCAATCAGTCATTGTTTCGACCACCTCTTTCAAATGTAAACTAAAACCCAAGCCCCGAGGGCAATCTCATGCTCTATGTTATCCTCACATGGCCGCCTCATCATCTCCCAGGACTTTGACGCCCTTCATTTTAATCTGCTCATCAATCAATACATCATAATGGATTGGGTTTTCCTGGGCTTGGCTGGCATATTGTCGTGCCTCCAGCATGTATTACCCTAGCTAGCACCAAGTCTCTCCCCGTCTGGGAGAAGCAGCCTGTGAATCAAATGTATTTATATAGCCCTTCTTACATCAGCTGATATCTCAAAGTGCTGTACAGAAACCCAGCCTAAAACCCCAAAACAGCAAGCAATCCAGGTGTAGAAGCACGGTGGCTGGGAAAAACTCCCTAGAAAGGCCAAAACCTAGGAAGAAACCTAGAGAGGAACCAGGCTATGAGGGGTGGCCAGTCCTCTTCTGGCTGTGCCGGGTGGAGATTATAACAGAATATGACCAAGATGTTCAAATGTTCATAAATGACCAGCATGGTCAAATAATAATAATCACAGTAGTTGTCAAGGGTGCAGCAAGTCAGCACCTCAGGAGTAAATGTCAGTTGGCTTTTCATAGCCGATCATTAAGAGTATCTCTACTGCTCCTGCTCTCTAGAGAGTTGAAAACAGCAGGTCTCTGACAGGTAGCACGTCCGGTGAACAGGTCAGGGTTCCATAGCCGCAGGCAGAACAGTTGAAACTGGAGCAGCAGCACGGCCAGATGTACTGGGGACAGCAAGGATTCATCATACCAGGTAGTCCTGAGGCATGGTCCTAGGGCTCAGGTCCTCCGAGAGAGAGAAAGAAAGAGAGATAGAGAGAATTAGAAAGAGCATACTTAAATTCACACAGGACACAGGATAAGACAGGAGAAGTACTCCAGATATAACAAACTGACCCTAGCCTCCGACACATAAACTACTGCAGCATAAATACTGGAGGCTGAGACAGGAGGGGTCAGGAGACACTGTGGCCCCTTCCGATGATACCCCCGGACAGGGCCAAACAGGAAGGATATAACCCCACCCACTTTGCCAAACCACAGCCCCCACACCACTAGAGGGATATATTCAACCACCAACTTACCATCCTGAGACAAGGCCGAGTATAGCCCACAAAGATCTCCACCACGGCACAACCCAAGGGGGGGCGCCAACCCAGACAGGAAGACCATGTCAGTGACTCAACCCACTCAAGTGACGCACCCCTCCTAGGGACAGCATGAAAGAGCATCAGTAAGCCAGTGACTCAGCCCCTGTAATAGGGTTAGAGGCAGAGAATCCCAGTGGAGAGAGGGGAACCGGCCAGGCAGAGACAGGAAGGGTGGTTCGTTGCTCCAGAGCCTTTCAGTTCACCTTCACACTCCTGGGCCAGACTACACTCAATCATATGACCCCCTGAAGAGATGAGTCTTCAGTAAAGACTTAAAAGTTGAGACCGAGTCTGCGTCTCTCACATGGGTAGGCAGACCATTCCATAAAAATGGAGATCTATAGGAGAAAGCCCTGCCTCCAGCTGTTTGCTTAGAAATTCTAGGGACAATTAGGAGGCCTGCATCTTGTGACCGTAGCGTACGTGTAGGTATGTACGGCAGGACCAAATCGGAAAGATAGGTAGGAGCAAGCCCATGTAATGCTTTGTAGGTTAGCAGTAAAACCTTGAAATCAGCCCTTGCCTTAACAGGAAGCCAGTGTAGGGAGGCTAGCACTGGAGTAATATGATCAATTTTTTTGGTTCTAGTCAGGATTCTAGCAGCCGTATTTAGCACTAACTGAAGTTTATTTAGTGCTTTATCCGGGTAGCCGGAAAGTAGAGCATTGCAGTAGTCTAACCTAGAAGTAACAAAAGCATGGATTAATTTTTCTGCATTCTTTTTGGACAGAAAGTTTCTGATTTTTGCAATGTTACGTAAATGGAAAAAAGCTGTCCTTGAAACAGTCTTGATATGTTCGTCAAAAGAGAAATCAGGGTCCAGAGTAACGCCAAGGTCCTTCACAGTTTTATTTGAGACGACTTTACAACCATCAAGATTAATTGTCAGATTCAAAAGAAGATCTCTTTGTTTCTTGGGACCTAGAACAAGCATCTCTGTTTTGTCCGAGTTTAAAATTAGAAAGTTTGCAGCCATCCACTTCCTTATGTCTGAAACACAGGCTTCTAGCGAGGGCAATTTTGGGGCTTCACCATGTTTCATTGAAAGGTACAGCTGTGTGTCATCCGCATAGCAGTGAAAGTTAACATTATGTTTTCGAATGACATCCCCAAGAGGTAAAATATATAGTGAAAACAATAGTGGTCCTAAAACGGAACCTTGAGGAACACCGAAATGTACAGTTGATTTTGTCAGAGGACAAACCATTCACAGAGACAAACTGATATCTTTCCGACAGATAAGATCTAAACCAGGCCATAACTTGTCCGTGTAGACCAATTTGGGTTTCCAATCTCTCCAAAAGAATGTGGTGATCGATGGTATCAAAGACAGCACTAAGGTCTAGGAGCACGAGGACAGATGCAGAGCCTCGGTCTGACGCCATTAAAAGGTCATTTACCACCTTCACAAGTGCAGTCTCAGTGCTATGATGGGGTCTAAAACCAGACTGAAGCATTTTGTATACATTGTTTGTCTTCAGGAAGGCAGTGAGTTGCTGCGCAACAGCTTTTTCTACATTTCTTTAGAGGATGTAGGTGGTCAGCTGACCCCAGAGTTGAAGGGAAACATGACAGCCTATTGGTGGCCAGCCACAGAGACCGGGACCTGGCATAGGGGTCTAATAAACGACCATCGGGGATGTTTTTCCTGGAGCACCCTGTCATTGTTAAGCACTAACACCTCTTGGGGAATTGCCCCCGAACAGTAATTACTGTGAAGGAAGGCAAATGCAGTCATATGAATGGGAAACTAGCCACTGGGCAAAAACTGGTTGAATCAACGTTGTGCATTGGGGTGACGTTAAATCAATGTGGAAAACTGATTGGATTTGCAAAAAGTAATTAACATAAGGGCATTGTGTTTTTTTCTCCCAACTTTGAACCTAAATCCAATGACATTGTGACATTTTTAATTTCACGTTAAATTTACGTTAGTTGACAACTCAACAAAAACTAGACGTTGAACTGACCGCTGTGTCCAGTGGGAAATTAGCACCAATTGTATGTGATACAGTGTATATTTAAAGGGATCTGAATCTCTTTAAGCCAAGCCATTTTTATTAATTGGTGCAATATCTAAAGGACTGGTAGTACCGAGCTGAGCTGGTTTTGAGGAACAATGTTCCCGCTGTGAAAGAAACGGCTAATGATGTTGACAGAGTGTTTCTTTCAAAGCGTGCCCTGCCAAGACTGTGGGCAAAAAAAACTTGTACAAATGAGGTCTGTGTTGTGAGGACATCAAACGGCTACGGCACTCGCCAAGCAGCACATCAGCAGAGGTAGTTATCTGATAAACTTAGCGCAGTATATTGGTCTCCTGGAACGTGTGGTTGATACTCCAGGGAGTCTGGATGAGGACACGTTCTGTGTGCATTGCTGCACTTATGACTTACTATACAATCTCCCCTGGGTTCAAACAACATACTTCTCTTTAATGAGATACTTTAATGAGATCGTCTATGTTACAGCTTGTGGTTTAGCATTGTAGTTAAGTTATTTTTGTGTTGCAGTGTTGATCTAGCTGCAACCCAGTTTGTTTACACAGACCTATTTATGAGGGTTACGGCTCGGAGGATGCGTGGCTGAGAGAGAGATGCACTGTTTCACCGTTGTTCGCTGCCAGCTCTGCAGTCAATATTCTTTGGCTCGCTCACTCCCCTGGGTTGCCATGGATACGGCACACTACACGCTCGCTTCCTGCCTCTCCCTCTCTTGTTGCTGTGAGATGGGCAGGAACTCTCGGACACGGTGGGCGGAGACTGGTGTAGTGGTCAAAGAGGTTCCTGCTGGGAAGGCACCGCTGGAGAGTTAAAAGGTGTGTTTCCATGGCAACCAGACGGATATGGACCCGTCTGCCCTTTAAGCCGTTCCCTGCTGCCCTCGCCCCATGGGCACCGGTTGGCATCAAAGCCTTCCCTCTGATACAGCTCTGCCATGCATCACTGCTCACCAAGCACCTGCTGATCACTCTTGTTGATCATCATGACATACGATCAGAGTGGGCAGAGAGAGACACAATGAGTCTGGCCCCCCTACACCGACAAAGAAACCACTGACAGTCCATCATTTAGCTTGGAAACTAGATTCAACCACTCACATCTCTCACTCTGTAGACATTTTCAGCTTTATAAACACATTTTAATTCCACAATTATTTAAGTATTCCACTGTCTCTCTGTGACACTCTGCTTCCAGATTCTCACTATTCTCACTATCCCTTTCAACATTCTCTTCCCACTTCAGATGAATTTTATTTTCATGATTACAGCACAACAGAGACGGTTGCATAAAGTGACAGTGCAAGATCACTCCCTCTATCCCCTCCTCTCTGTCCATCATTAGTCAGCTTGGTATTTCCAAACTGATCTCCAAGCAGTAGAGAGAGGATCACATCACATGTACCCTTCCGTCAGCCCAGATCAGAGGAATATTAAAACAATCCCATCAGCCAACTTCAAACGGTGCCAGGTGGGGGGAAAAAAACAGAGGACATCTAGAACATTCACAGGAACTGCCTTCACCATCTTCCACTTCCAGAACCCTGTCACCACATCTGAGGAACTTGGGAAAGAAAGGAAGGATCCACGCTGAATAGTGATGAAGTTCTGAAAATCTAATGGAGAGATGATGAGGCTATACTAGGCTATACTATTCTGTTCAACTAAAAACTCAGGGAAAGGATTTTTGTTAGACATCAAGCATTGATGAGACACCTGGGTTGATTGGTGCAATGAAGAACTAACCCTGTGGGTGAATGATCTTGGAGGCTTGCAGCTCTCCATCAGAGTGGAGGAAATTGCTTTTTTATTGCTGCTCATTCAGCACAGTCAGTAAGCAGTCCCCAGTCTGTAGCTGGGTCCCATCCAAAAAGCCTTGTTACTTTATGATACTATATTACTACTACTCAGCTTCTACCTCTCATTGCCTCTCATGGAAGCGCATCAAAACATTATTATCATGCTGATTTTCTTCTCTTCTTCATCTCTACTCACATGATTACACAGTGCGTCAACAAATGTTGTTTTCCCTGTGAGGCTGCATTTCTTGTCACTGTGGCTCCCCGTTGGCAGGTGCTCGATACTCGGCGGGTCTGCCGCCGGTAATTAATTGGAACACCTGTTCCCAATCACCTCTTCTGCTCTTCCGCCCTAGAGATTCATGGGAAACAGTGTCCTCTGTGCAATGTGTAGGGCTACTGTAATACTACAGCTCTTTATGAGTATGATAAAGGGCTAGTCATATCTGAGCGAGGGGTTGAGTGTGAGTGTCCGTGACTCATTAGTAGGGATTGATGCATATGGCAGGGTTGGGTTTACTCATGAGATGTGAAGAAAGAGTGACCGATCGAGAGAGAGAGAGAGAGAAAATGAGGGAATTAAAGAGAGGAAAGGAGAGGAAGTGGAAAATGAGAGAGAGGGGGAGAGGAAATGGGAGATAGCTGGCTGTGTGACTCATGTCGGCCTCTGTCACAGTGTCAGGAGTGTGTGACTCTCAGCTACCTGAGAGAGTCAGGAAGAGGCGACGCAAGAGGTTTTACTCCGCCCAAAATCTGTCCATGAAAATAAGCAAATGAAATTAGGAATTTTTATGTCTATGAGTGTCAACAAAAAATGTAATTGCTGATTTGCTGTGTGTGACTTATTTGATCGAATAGAAGTTTCGTAATGGTTAAGTTGTTATGAATGCACTGATATAAGTGGACGCAAATGGCATTTCTGCAACTTTATATCAGAGCCTGTTGTCATAGAGATAGAGGACTCATCATGGATATAACCCGTTTTAGCATGGACATTGCCATTGAGGGCTTCTACCATTTTATAGTAGTCAACTGGGTGTGGATTCCTATGCGTTGGGAGCAATCAGCCAATGAAGAAGAAGAAGAAGAAAATTGACTACTTTAAAATGGAGCCCATGCTGTGACAGATGCTATAATGGCACAGATACAAAGATGAGTCCTCTATCTGTCCATTTTGTTCACATGCATATATGTCCTCTCATTGGCTAGAGTGGCCCCACCTGATCTCACCTGCCTTCCATCTTTGAGTACATGCATTTCCATTGTTAGAGTGGTCACTTGACTATCTTGTCAATATAATAAACAATCTTTGGCTGTAGTCACCCACATAACATGTCATTTCCTGTACGGATCACAGGATTGACAGCAGGCCGCCAGTCACCATGACGATGCATCTGCTTCTGCCACCTCTAAACAGATCTCAGTCGGAGAAGACACCATTGGTGGCAATTACTGACTACTTCTGATTGGTGGAAATGCGTTTTTACTCTCCCTGGTCAACTATTGCTTCCAGTGCGGTCAGTCAGTGGGCTTTCATAGAGGGATTTAAACCAGAGGAGGTCAGTCAGTGGGCTTTCATAGAGGGATTTAAACCAGAAAAACAATATTTATGCCTATGAGGGTTATCATAATGATTCATGCAGATTTATGTTGTGATGAAAGACAGACGGTTTTTCTATTGCTGTGTCTGACAATGGGTCATTTTGTTGTTGCATTTTACGATAATCTACACTATGCTGCCTTGGGAGACAGTAATAACATGAGTTTAGCTTTTTTTTGGACCTTTTTTTTAATATAAATGAAGAAATGTAAGATATCAGTCCTGCAAATACAAGAGCATGGTCCTGCATGGCCTAGTTGATAGAGCACAGCACTTGCAATGTCAGGATTGTGGATTAGATTCCCGCTGGGGCCACCCATACGGAAAAACATCAGGATTGTGGGTTAGATTCCCGCTGGGGCCACCCATACGGAAAAACATCAGAATTGTGGGTTAGATTCCCGCTGGGGCCACCCATACGGAAAAACATCAGAATTGTGGGTTAGATTCCCGCTGGGGCCACCCATACAGAAAAAAGGTGTATGCACACGACTGTGAACCGCTTTAGATAAAATCATCTGCTAAAGGGCATATACTATAACGCTCTACGTTTTCTATGATGGAATAAAAAAACATCTGAAAACAAAATGAGCTGAAATACTCTACTCTGAATCACCACAGTGTACCCTTGTACATTTGGTAAGAATAAGGCATGTAGAACCTTGTGTTTCGGTCGACTGTTTATTCCCCCCCTGGCTATTATGAATAGCTAATAATACTCTAACTGCTGTGATCTTGCCTGGGGCTGATACAGACTTGGGCGGCTTGCTGCAGAATGATTGGGTTATTCATTTGATCCTCAATCATTTTTACGTTACACTGTCCACCAGGGACCATCCATAAACCCCTCTACTTTAGGAATGGAGAACAGAAGCAGATTTCTCTGCTGTGAATAGGATAGGACTTTTTCCCAGTCAGGGTAGAAAAGACTCAAATGTCATAGTAATGAATTGCAGAACAAATGCAACATACAGTTGAAGTCGTAAGTTTACATACACCTTAGCCAAATACATTTAAACTCCGTTTTTCACAATTCCTGACATTTAATCCGAGTAAAAATTGCCGGTCTTAGGTCAGTTAAGATCACCACTTTATTTTTTAAGATTGGGAAATGTCAGAATAATAGTAGAGTTATTTATTTCAGCTTTTATTTCTTTCATCACATTCCCATTGGGTCAGAAGTTTACATACACTTAATTAGTATTTGGTAGCATTGCCTTTAAATTGTTTAACCTGTTGGGGATGGGGGCGCTGTTTAGACTATTTATGCTAATGTGGCTAATTTTTTAAACGGCTTCCCACAAAATCCTTGATCGTACAATATGCATATTATTATTATTATTGGATAGAAAACAGTCTATAGTTTCTATAGGAGTTGAAATTTTGTCTCTAAGTGGAACAGAGCCCATTCTACAGCAATTTCCCTGACATGGAGTCAGATTTGAGAAATGTTGGCCACTTTTCTGAAGTCATTTAAAAGGGCACTGTCGTTGCTATGACTATACGGACACTTCTTACGTCTTCCCCTGGATGCCTTTACGTGATGACGATTCCAACGGGCTCGATTGCTCGTTCACAGGCCCTACAAATGAAAAAAACCTTTAGCTAGCAAGTCTTTTCTTGCTGCGTAACGCTCGTGGAAGACACCGACCCTCTCCTGTTCCAAGCGTTAGTTTAGCCTGTTATATTTCTCCGGTCATCTTTTCACTCGTTATAGGAGTTAAAAACATCATAAGGTAGTTAATTTAAAGCGTTTTATAGCAATTTATATCCGTTTAGTGCGATTTTGGGACATTTATTTTTGCAACGATGTGAAAAGTTGGGCATGCTTTTCAGTTCATCCCGAACTCAGTTGACATTTCCACATGGCAAGAGGACAGCTTTCCACCAAAAGACGATTTCTCCCAAGAAAGGATCCTTTGCCCAAGATACTGATGGAAGAACAGCTCAAGGTAGGACATTTTTATTATGATAAATCGTGTTTCTGTCGAAACATTTTAGTGGCTTAGGACGCCATGTTTTTTGACGTAGCTTCGCTTGGCGCAAACTGTATTGAAAAGTAAGGATAAATTAAAAAATGTAATAACGCAATTGTATTAAGAATTAAATTGTCTATCAATCCCTGTCCACCCTACATTTTTTAGTCACGTTTATGAGTATTTATGTATAAGAGTAGATCACTGTCTAAGTGGCGCAAGGACGTTTTCTCTACCAGCTTGTCTACATTTCACATTGTCTAACCATGATTTTGGTGGCTAAATATAAACATTTTCGATCAAACTGTATATGCATGTTGTAATGTGATGTTACAGGAGTGTCATCGGAAGAATTCTGAGAAGGTTAGTGAAAAAATTAATATCTTTTGGCGATGTTGACTTTTATCGCTCACTTTGGCTAGAATCAATGCTGGGCTGCTAATTGCTATGTGCTAAGCTAATATAACGATTTATTGTGTTTTCGCTGTAAGACACTTAGAAAATCTGAAATATTGTCTGTATTCACAGGATCTGTGTCTTTCGATTCGTGTATGCTGTGTATTTTTACGAAATGTTTGATGATTAGTAGTTAGGTAAACACGTTGCTCATTGTAATTATTCTAGTCCATTTGTGATGGTGGGTGCAATTGTAAACTATGCCATATACCTGAAATATGCACTTTTTTCTAACAAAACCTATCCCATACCATAAATATGTTATCAGACTGTCATCTAATGAGTTTTTTTGTTGGTTAGGGGCTATAAATATCTTAGTTTAGCCGAATTGGTGATGGCTACTGGTGTTGGTGGACAAATAAAAGATGGTGGATTATGCTAATGTGTTTTTAGGTAATAGATGTACATCTTTACATATTGTGTCTTCCCTGTAAAACATTTTAAAAATCGGAAATGTTGACTGGATTAATAAGATCTGTGTCTTTCATTAGCTGTATTGGACTTTAATGTGTGAAAGTTAAATATTTTAAAAAAATATTTTTTTTGAATTTCGCGGCACTGGTTTTTCAGTGGGGGGGGGGGGGGGGGGGTGCCGCTAGCGCCACGCTGATCCTAGACAGGTTAACTTGGGTCAAACGTTTTGGGTAGCCTTCCACAAGCTTCCCACAATAAGTTGGAGGAATTTTGGTCCATTCCTCCTGACAGAGCTGGTGTAACTGAGTCAGGTTTGTAGACCTCTTTGCTCGCACACGCTTTTTCAGTTCTGCCCACACATTTTCTATAAGATTGAGGTCAGGGCTTTGTGATGGCCACTCCAATACCTTGACTTTGTTGTCCTTAAGCCATTTCAGCACAACTTTGGAAGTATGCTTGGGGTCATTGTCCATTTGGAAGACCCATTTGCGACCAAGCTTTAACTTCCTGATTGATGTCTTGAGATGTTGCTTCAATATATTCACATAATTTCCCTTCCTCATGATGCCATCTATTTTGTGAAGTGCACCAGTCCCTCCTGCAGCACAGCACCCCCACAACATGATGCTGCCACCCCCGTGCTTCACGGTTGGGATGGTGTTCTTCGGCTTGCAAGCCTCTCCCTTTTTCCTCCAAACGTAACGATGATCATTATGGCCAAACAGTTGTATTTTTGTTTCATCAGACCAGAGGACATTTCTCACAAAATTACAATCTTTGTCCCCATGTGCAGTTGCAAACCGTAGTCTTTCTTTTTTATGGCGGTTTTGGAGCAGTGGCTACTTCCCTTCAGGCGTTTGGAAATTGCTCCCAAGGATGAACCAGACTTGTGGACGTCTACCATTTTTTTCTGAGGTCTTGGCTGATTCCTTTAGATTTTCACATGATGTCAAGCAAAGAGGCACCGAGTTTGAAGGTAGGCCTTTAAATACATCCACAGGTACACCTCCAATTGACTCAAATTATGTCAATTAGCCTATCAGAAGATTCTAAAGCCACAACATAATTTTCTGGAATTTTCCAAGCTGTTTAAAGGCACAGTCAACTTAGTGTATGTAAACTTCTGACCCACTGGAATTGTGATACAGTGAATTATAAGTGAAATAATCTGTCTGTAAAAAATTGTTAGAAACATTACTTGTGTCATGCACAAAGTAGATGTCCTAACTGACTTGCCAAAACTATAGTTTGTTAACAAGAAATTTGTGGAGTGGTTGAAAAACAAGTTTTAATGACTCCAACCTAAGTGTATGTAAACTTCTGACTTCAACACTATCTATTGGTTTAATTAAGAACCACCATTTCTGCTCAATTAAGGACAGGATGGACTAGTCTTGGTTGAACACTTCCTTTCCTCTCTTTATGTGTCAGATGGGACGCATTGGGATTCTAACCCTGTAACCTCCCGATGGTACTTCCATTCAGCAAGCCCTCCCTCTATACCTCGATCTTCTCCCCCATCCACACTCCCTCTATGTGTTCCCACCTTCCTCCTCTCCTCTCTCCCTAGGGAAGAAAACAACAGGCACCTCATATAACTCTTACTCTGTTCAGACACTCGTTGTATAAACTCAAAGTGCGTGTTCCTGACATGATGCTCGTTGCCCCTCTCTCTCCCTGCTCCACCTGTGCACAGTAGAGAAGCAACAGCTACAATTGATGTCATTCTGAGCCTGAGCCATAGAGACAGAGTGCTCAGCTCCTTCCCTCTCTCATTCTGTCCCTCTCTCTTTCCTATCTCATTCCTTTATCTTTCCCCCTCTCCTTCTCTGTCTGCCTCCTTGTAAAATCCTTATCGGCCCCAATGACAAGTGAAACAAGTTGTTGTGGAGGGAGAGAGAAAAAGAAGCATGCCAATGCTGTAGTCTGCCGGAGTGTGTTGGCTGCATACAGAGATGAGGGGGAAGAATGCACTCTAATCCAGACCACAGAGCAGCTCATGTAAACCAGTTGAGTGAATGCAGCAGGTTTCCAGTGTGGGTTTCAGCACCTCTTGATTGGACAGCTCCCTGCTAGCATTACAATTCAACAGTTTAAAATCAATCTCTTTGGCTGGAATCACATTGACTGTTCTGTTTGTAGAGTCAATTTGCACATGGGTGTTTGCATTTGTGCATTTCATGAGCTGATGAGCCTGGCCATATGCAGCAGACGGCACAGCATCCATGTCACACAGCCTGCATCCCCACATTACCCTCAGCTCTTAACACACTGACCCTCTGACCAGCAGCACCACGGGAGGATTGGGAGGAGGGAAAGGGGGGAGAGGAGAGAGCCCAATTTTCACCTCCCTGTCTCAGCCCCAATTTACACCCTCTATATATGCATTTGGCATGGCTCACCTTCGCACTGAAAGAAAACCTGCATGCACAAACACAGCCTCAGTCACAACCAACCAGCCAGCCTCAATCACAACCAACCAGCCAGCCTCAATCACAACCAACCAGCCAGCCAGCCTCAATCACAACCAACCAGCCAGCCTCAATCACAACCAACCAGCCAGCCTCAATCACAACCAGCCAGCCAGCCTCAATCACAACCAGCCAGCCAGCCTCAATCACAACCAGCCAGCCAGCCTCAATCACAACCAACCAGCCAACCTCAATCACAACCAACCAGCCAGCCTCAATCACAACCAACCAGCCAGCCTCAATCACAACCAACCAGCCAGCCTCAATCACAACCAACCAGCCAGCCTCAATCACAACCAACCAGCCAGCCTCAATCACAACCAACCAGCCAGCCTCAATCACAACCAACCAGCCAGCCTCAATCACAACCAACCAGCCAGCCTCAATCACAACCAGCCAGCCAGCCTCAATCACATCCAACCAGCCAGCTTCAATCACAACCAGCCAGCCTCAATCACAACCAACCAGCCAGCCTCAATCACAACCAACCAGCCAGCCTCAATCACAACCAGCCAGCCAGCCTCAATCACAACCAGCCAGCCTGTCACGATCGTGTGGAGGATTGACGGACCAAAACGCAGCAGTAGGAAAATAAGCCATATTCTTTTTAATGAATACGAAGGAAAAAACGAAACAAAAACACTTACACACTAACAAAACAAGAGAACGATCGTGAAGCTAAGAACGAAGTGCACACACATGCTACAAACGTATAACATAGACAATTACCCACATCACATGAAAGCCTATGGCTACCCTAAATATGGCTCCCAATCAGAGACAACCGAAATCAGCTGTCTCTAATTGGGAACTCATTCAGGCAACCATAGACTCTCCTAGACAACTAAACCAACATAGACAACGCTAGACACATGCACTTAACACAAACCTATACACTACACCCAACACCCCCTTTACCATATAATCACCCAAAACCAACAAAACACAAACATTCCCCATGTCACACCCTGACCTAACTAAAATAATAAAGAAAAACAAAGAATACTAAGGCCAGGGCGTGACACAGCCAGCCTCAATCACAACCAACCAGCCATCCTCAATCACAACCAACCAGCCAGCCACAATCACAACCAACCAGCCAGCCTCAATCACAACCAACCAGCCAGCCTCAATCACAACCAACCAGCCAGCCAGCCTCAATCACAACCAACCAGCCAGCCAGCCTCAATCACAACCAACCAACCAGCCAGCCAGCCTCAATCACAACCAACCAGCCAGCCATCCTCAATCACAACCAGCCAGCCAGCCTCAATCACAACCAGCCAGCCAGCCAGTTTCAAACACAACCAACCAGCCAGCCAGCCTCAATCACAAGCAACCAGCCAGCCATCCTCAATCACAACCAACCAGCCAGCCATCCTCAATCACAACCAACCAGCCAGCCTCAATCACAACCAACCAGCCAGCCATCCTCAATCACAACCAACCAGCCAGCCACAATCACAACCAACCAGCCAGCCTCAATCACAACCAACCAGCCAGCCTCAATCACAACCAACCAGCCAGCCTCAATCACAACCAGCCAGCCAGCCTCAATCATAATCAGCCAGCCAGCCTCAATCACATCCAACCAGCCAGCCTCAATCAAGACATTAAGCAGCCGTGGAGTGAAAGGGTGGAGAACTGGGACTGTAATTAGTTGTGATTAAGGAACTGTCTGTCTGTGTTGAGGAGAAGCAGCAACAGTTGGAGGGAGGATGGAGACGAGGACTGAAAGGTCCAGACTCTGACTCCTCCACTCCTCAGGCCTCTACAGCTATCAGCTGGGAGGAGGAGAAGAGAGATAGAGAGAGAGACAGAAATAGGTAATAAAAAGATGGAAGGGGAGTTAGGAGAAAGAGAGAGAACAAGGACAGACTCGTAACTTTCAACGAGAGAAGGTTAGAGAATCTTCAGAAACAACCTAAAAACATAGTATGCAATATGTGGTAATGGCTTGTTCTCTTGCTATCTAACCTCAAAGCAGAGGCAAGGGTATATATTACACGGGGAACAGGGAGAGCTGGTATATGCAGAAAGATCGGCAGACGAACACACATTCGATGCTGGCAACACATGATAGGGGGAGAGAAAGAGAGAGGATGAGAAGAGAGAAAGATGGGGAGAAAGGAAGAAAAGACAAGGAAAGAGAAAGGCAGGGAGTAGAGAGGAGGGAGAGGTGAAGATCTAGAGATAGAGAAGGATGTATACACTGAACAAAAATATAAACACAACATGTAAAGTGTTGGTCACATGTTTCATGAGTTGAAATAAAAGATCCCCAAAATGTTCCACACGCACAAAAGCTTATTTCTCTCAAATGCTGAGCACAAATTTGTTTACATTTGTTTACATTTCTCCTTTGTCAAGATAATCCATCCACCTGACAGGTGTGGCATATCAAGACGCTGATTAAACAGCATGGTCATTACACAGGTGCGCCTTGTGCTGGGGAGAATAAAAGGCTACTCTAAAATGTGCAGTTTTGTCACACAACACAATGTCATAGATGTTTTGAGTGAGCATGCAATTGGCATGCTGACTGCAGGAATGTTCATCAGAGCAGTTTCCAGATAATTGAATGTTCATTTCTCTACCATAAGCCGCCTCCAACATCTTTTTAGAGAATTTGGCAATACGTCCAACCAGCCTCACAACCGCAGACCATGTGTATGACGTTGTGTGGGCAAGAGGTTTGCTGATGTCAATGTTGTGAACAGAGTGCCCCATGGTGGCGGTGGGGTTATGGTATGGGCAGGCAAGAATTAAATATGGACAACAAGCACCATTTAATTTTATCGATGGCAATTTGAATGCACAGAAATACCACAACGAGATCCTGATGCCCATTTTTCATTGATTAGGGCCTAATGAATTTATTTCAATTGACTGATTTCATTATATAAACTGTAACTCAGTCAAATCTATTAAATTGTTGCATGTTGCGTTTATATCTTTGTTCATAGAGAGAGCTCTGAGTGCGAATGGAGACCTGAACCAACCATCCCTCCCCCACCCCACCATCTCTCACCCAAGCCGCCTCCAAAATCGGTTTAGAAAATTTGGCAGTACGTCCAAACGGCCTCACAACCGCAGACCACGTGTATGGCAATGTGTGGGCGAGAGGTTTGCTGATGTCAACGTTGTGAACAGAGTGCCCCATGGTGGCGTCAGTGGCTCATTAATTGACCTATTCAATGTTTGCTGGAGACTTAAACTTTAGGCTTCTTGTTCATTACAGATGTAGGATCTTAACCTGTATTGTCACAGTAAAATAATCCTGCAACAACAGGATTTGAACATTTGATGTTGCCTGTTTGCTGGTTAGGCTATTAGCTGGCCAAAAGTAGGCTACATGAAAAGTGCCATACTGTTAATATAAACGTGTGTTCGTGTGGATTTTCAGGGACTTTTGTAAATCACGAGGCTCATCTGCATTTCCTGTGGTGCAGGAAAATTGATCACAAAAGTGATCAAATTAAGATCCGACATCTGTAGGATCTCATGCTCTCTCCTCGCTCTGCATCTCCCTGGCTCACTGCAAGAGGAAGTGAACGGGTAAATATGTTGTATTATTTATGATGAGTGCAGAGTTAGAATGACTGCCCTCCTCTCAGTCTGGATCCAAGCTATAAGACCACCTCAGGACTGTATTGTGTTATTCATGAAAAGGTCTGGAAGTGAGAGGACCGTAGTCAAATGCAGAGCATCCAATCCAACGCTCTCTCACACACAGCACCTATTAATAAGATCTTCGTTGAAAATGAGAGAAACTCAGAGGTGTTCCATCCTCAGATCTGAGAACAGTGATTAGCAATGTGGATCATCACTGCCGGAGTCTGATGCAGCGCTAACGCTCCCGGCTAGGACAATCTGCTCACAATCATTCATAAATAGAGAGGCACATGTGATCATATCCCAATGTAATCAAGGTTTGAAATGATTATGTTTTTGTCCAAGGCTATCGGTTTGGGCCACTTACGGTCAATTTGCAGAGTACAAATGATTGTAAATGATGTTCCGGCCCCTCGACCATCGTCCTGTGGCTGAATGTAATTGGGGACCCCTGGTGTAGAGGGTGTGGGATTAGATTAGAGCTATTACATGCTTTAACATCAGTGTGCATTATTATAGACCAATTAGCACTGTGTCATTATTACCACAATTCTGATCCATATCATCATGTCCTGTTTAACTCCAGACTAACAGGAAACCACATGTCCTGTTTAACTCCAGACTAACAGGAAACCACATGTCCTGTTTAACTCCAGATTAACAGGAAACCACATGTCCTGTTTAACTCCAGACTAACAGGAAACCACATGTCCTGTTTAACTCCAGATGAACAGGAAACCACATGTCCTGTTTAACTCCAGACTAACAGGAAACCACATGTCCTGTTTAACTCCAGACTAACAGGAAACCACATGTCCTGTTTAACTCCAGATGAACAGGAAACCACATGTCCTGTTTAACTCCAGACTAACAGGAAACCACATGTCCTGTTTAACTCCAGATGAACAGGAAACCACATGTCCTGTTTAACTCCAGATGAACAGGAAACCACATGTCCTGTTTAACTCCAGACTAACAGGAAACCACATGTCCTGTTTAACTCCAGATGAACAGGAAACCACATGTCCTGTTTAACTCCAGACTAACAGGAAACCACATGTCCTGTTTAACTCCAAATGAACAGGAAACCACATGTCCTGTTTAACTCCAGACTAACAGGAAACCACATGTCCTGTTTAACTCCAGACTAACAGGAAACCACATGTCCTGTTTAACTCCAGATGAACAGGAAACCACATGTCCTGTTTAACTCCAGACTAACAGGAAACCACATGTCCTGTTTAACTCCAGATGAACAGGAAACCACATGTCCTGTTTAACTCCAGACTAACAGGAAACCACATGTCCTGTTTAACTCCAGACTAACAGGAAACCACATGTCCTGTTTAACTCCAGACTAACAGGAAACCACATGTCCTGTTTAACTCCAGACTAACAGGAAACCACATGTCCTGTTTAACTCCAGACTAACAGGAAACCACATGTCCTGTTTAACTCCAGACTAACAGGAAACCACATGTTAGGAGAGAACAGAAACACAGTGGGGAGTGTCTCTCTCTCACTTTCTCCAGTTCCTCTCCGCCCTTTTCAATTGAATTCATTTCAATTCAAAGGGCTTTATTGGGGAACATATGTTAACATTGCCAAAGCAGGTGAAATAGATAACAAAACAGAGTGAAATAAACAATAAATTAACAGTGAAAAATATTACACTCACGAAAGTTTGAAAGGAATAGACACATTTCAAATATCATGTTATGTCTATATACAGTGTTGTAGCAATGTGCAAATAGTTAAGTACAAAGGGGAAAATAAATACAATTAAATATGGGTTGTATTTACAATGGTGTTTTTTCTTTACCGGTTCCCTTTTCTTGTGGCAACAGGTCACAAATATTGCTTCTGTGATACTCTGTCATTTCCTGAGATTCTGTGAGAGAAAGAGAGAGAGAGAGGAATGGAGAGAGAGGGCTGGAGAGAAAGAGAGAGAGAGGGCTGGAGTGAAAGAGAGAGAGAGGAATGGAGAGAGAGGGCTGGAGAGAGAGGGCTGGAGAGAAAGAGAGGGCTGGAGAGAGAGAGAGGGCTGGAGAGAAAGAGAGAGAGAGGGCTGGAGAAAGAGGGCTGGAGAGAAAGAGAGAGAGAGGGCTGGAGAGAAAGAGAGAGAGAGGAATGGAGAGAGAGGGCTGGAGAGAGAGAGAGGGCTGAAGAGAAAGAGAGGGCTGGAGAGAGAGAGAGGGTTGGAGAGAAAGAGAGAGAGGGGGCTGGAGAGAAAGAGAGAGAGAGAGAGGGCTGGAGAGAAAGAGAGAGAGAGGGCTGGAGAGAAAGAGAGCGAGAGGAATGGAGAGAAAGAGAGAGAGGAATGGAGAGAAAGGGCTGGAGAGAAAGAGAGGGCTGCTCTTTCATTTCCTGAGATTGTGTGTCTCTTAAATCTATCTATTTATCTCTCTCTCTGTCTCTTTAGCTTAGCCTCTGACAGCAATGTACCCTTCCACGACTCTGCTGCTGTGACTGTGTGGGACTCTGACATGACTCTTATTGATCTGCTACCACAGCCTGCACTGACATCTCTGTGTTGCATCTCTGTGTTATTGTCACATGCTCTGAACAAGTGAATTGAATTGAAGACAGCCCCAGTGTCTCTGGCTGGAATGGGTGTGTGTACTGTTTGTGTCCATGAGGAGCTGCAGTGGTCACGAGAGGGAATCAATCAGACAGTGAACAGAGGAGAGGAGAGATTACAGGGGGAGGGGGCAGGAGAGATTACAGAGGTGGGGGACAGGAGAGACTACAGAGGGGAAGAGGGGAGGGGACGAGAGATTACAGGGGGAGGAGGAGAGACTAAAGGGGGAGGAGGGGAGGAGGGGACGAGAGATTACAGGGGGAGGAGGAGAGACTATGAGGGGAGGAGAGACTACAGGGGGAGGAGGGGAGGAGAGACTACAGGAGGAGGAGGAGAGACTACAGATGGAGGCAGAGAGAGACTACAGCGGGATTATGGGAAAGGAGAGACTACAGGGGGAGGAGGAGAGAAGAGAGACTACAGGGGGGAGGAGAGAAGAGAGACTACAGGGGGAGGAGAAGGGGAGAGACTACAGGGGGAGAGGAGAGACTACAGGGGGAGAGGAGAGACTACAGGGGGAGGAGAGGAGAAGAGAGACTATAGGGGGGGAGGAGAGGAGGAGAGACTACAGGGGAAGGAGGAGAGACTACAGTGGAAGGAGGAGAGGAGAGACTACAGGGGAGATGAGAAACTACAGGGGGAGGAGGAGAGACTACAGGGGGAGATGAGAAACTACAGGGGGAGGAGGAGAGGAGAGACTACAGGGGGAGGAGGAGAGACTACAGGGGGAGGAGGAGAGACTACAGGGGGAGGAGGAGAGGCTACAGGGGGAGGAGAGGATGAGAGACTACAGGGGGAGGAGAGGAGAGACTACAGGGGAAGGAGGAGAGGAGGAGAGACTACAGGGGAAGGAGGATAGGAGGAGAGACTACAGAGGGAGGAGGAGAGACTACAGTGGAAGGAGGAGAGGAGAGACTACAGGGGGAGGATGAGAGACTACAGGGGAAGGAGGATAGAAGGAGAGACTACAGAGGGAGGAGGAGAGACTACAGTGGAAGGAGGAGAGGAGAGACTAAAGGGGGAGGAGGAGAGGAGAGACTATAGGGGAGGGGGAGAGGAGAGACTACAGGGGTAGAAGGAGAGGAGAGACTATGGGGGAGGAGAGACTACAGGGAGAGAAGGAGAGACTACAGGGAGAGGAGAAGAGACTACAGGGGCGGAGGAGAGGAGGAGAGACTACCGGGGAAGGAGGAGAGACTACAGGGGAAGGAGGTAGGGAGAGACTACAGGGGGAGGAGGAGATGAGAGACTACAGGGGGAGAAGCAAACTACAGGGGGAGGAGGTAGGGAGAGACTACAGGGGGAGGGGGAGAGGAGAGACTGCAGGGAGAGAAGGAGAGACTACAAGGGAAGGTGGAGAGGAGAGACTACAGGCGGAGGAGGAGAGGAGAGACTACAGGGGGAGGAGGAGAGGAGAGACTACAGGGGGAGGAGGAGAGGAGAGACTACAGGGGGAGGAGAGAGGAAGAGAGACTACAGGGGGAGAGGAGAGAAGAGACTACAGGAGTAGGAGGAGAGGAGAGACTGTAGGGGAGGGGGAGAGGAGAGACCTACAGGGGTAGAAGGAGAGGAGAGACCTGTGGGAGGAGAGGAGGAGAAACGATGGGGGAGGAGAGGAGGAGAGACTACAGGGGAGGAGGAGAGACTACAGTGAGAGGAGGAGAGACTACAGGGGCGGAGGAGAGGAGAGACTACAGGGGGAGGAGGAGAGAATACAGGGGGAGGAGGAGAGGAGAGACTACAGGGGGAGAAGGAGAGTAGGAGAGACTACAGGGGGAGGAGGAGAGACTACAGGGGGGAGGAGAAACTACAGGGGGAGGTGGAGAGGAGAGACTACAGGGGAAGGAGGAGAGGAGAGACTACAGGGAGAGGAGGAGAGACTACAGGGGAGGGGGAGAGGAGAGACTACAGGGGAGGGGGAGAGGAGAGACTACAGGGGAGGGGGAGAGGAGAGACTACAGGGGAGGGGGAAAGGAGAGACCTACAGGGAGAGGAGGAGAGACTTCAGGGAGAGGAGAGACTACAGGCGGAGAGGAGAGACTACAGGGGGAGGAGGAGAGGAGAGACTACAGGGGGAGGAGGAGAGGAGAGACTACAGGGAGAGGAGGAGAGGAGAGACTACAGGGGGAGGAGGAGAGGAGAGACTACAGGGGAGGGGGAGAGGAGAGACTACACTGGGAGTAGGAGAGACTACAGGTAGGAGGAGAGGAGAGTCTACATTAAAGAGGAAAGACTACAGGGGGAGGAGGAGAGACTACAGGGAGGAGCAGAGGAGATACTACAGGGGGAGGAGAGGAAAGGCTACAGGGGGAGGAGGAGAGGAGAGACTACAGGGAGGAGGAGAGACTACAAGTGGAGGGGGAGATGAGAGTCTACATTGGAGAGGAAAGGCTACAGGGGGAAGGGAGGAAAGACTACAGGCGGAGAGGAGAGGAAAGACTTCAGGGGGAGGGGAGAGGAGAGACTTCAGCAGATGAATTTAGAATGCTGCGTTGATATGGTATGGGTTAAGCTAACTCTATCTCTCTTTGTCTCTTTCTCTCTCTTTCTCCCTCCATCTTTCTGTATTTCTCCTTTACTCTCTCTTTTCTGTATTTTCCCCCTTTCTCTCACTCCCTCCCTCCCTCCCCCTTTCTCTCACTCCTCTTCCTTCCTCCCTCCCTCCCTCCTTCCTTCCCTCCCTCCCTCCCTCCCTCCCTCCCCCTCTCCCAGGTACGTGCCTGATTCTGGGCTGTATGATCTACCCAGACGGCTGGGACAGTGATGAGGTGAAGAGGATGTGTGGGGAGCAGACAGACAAGTACACCCTGGGAGCGTGCTCCGTGCGCTGGGCCTACATCCTGGCTATCATGGGCATCATGGACGCCCTTATACTCTCCTTCCTGGCCTTCGTCCTGGGAAACCGTCAGGATGGGCTGATGGCTGATGAGCTGCTGGATAGTAAGGACAACACAATCTAAGATCAGTTTGTGATTTTAGGTCATTATGAATAAGGTTACCTAGAGAGGGGTTACCTGATTCTAAATCAGTACTCCTACCCTGAGATGCTTTGTGAATACGAGCTGTGGACTTTCCTCATGTGAGCATGCCATACAGAGGCTCTCACAAAGTGATATGTGTGATAGTTCAGGTCTGTGTAAGGTCATAGAGCAATTCTCTTCAATCCTGCTCCTGGGGACCACAGGGTGTCTACCTGTCTCTGAAGGGCAGCACCATACTGATGTGTTAGTGCTGGGCTGGACCAAACACCTGCACACCCTTTGGCTCTCCGGGACCAGGAGTGAAGAACACTGTTGCACAGAATAACAGAACCTCTGTCCCTGAAGTCTGAGCCGCCTCTCCTCCAGACCCTCCTGTATCTTTGGCTTTAATGTATTTAGGCTAATAAATACACACTTCTCATCAACCCCCTCCTCCAAAGCCCAGAGCATGGGGTGGGTGTGTATCAAAGGCAACAGCTGTATCCTGCTGTGAAAACCCCACATCCCACACGGTAGACATTGATATTTCGTGCAAATATTTTCAGCATAATTTCACACACCCGAGCCACCACCAATTAACATATTTTAACTGCTTCTCACAATAACCTGCTTACTGTTATTACCAATGTGATTGGGAATTGGTGAGTCAGAGAGAGAGAGAGAGAGAGAGAGAGAGAAAGTGTGAGAATGAGAGAGGCAGATAAGAAAACAAGATGGCAGAGTCAAAGAGAATGGCTAAAATGACAAGAAGGGGGGAAGGAAAAGAAAAAAGAGAGATGAAAAGAAATGGAAAGGAGAGGGAGATGTAGAAAATAAGACGGAAGATAAAGGGAGAGAATTTACTAATGAGTCATGAATCACTAATGGCTGTTTACACAGCTTGGCTGTCAGTCTGTCTAGATGAATGACATGAACTGGATCAGCATCAGCTAGGGCTGCCTGGTAGTGCAGGAGAACGCCATGGAACAGAGCGAGGATGCAATTATCAGCTATGGGACAGGAGGAGAGGAGAGGAGAGGAGAGGAGAGGAGAGGAGAGGAGAGGAGAGGAGAGGAGAGGAGAGGAGAGGAGAGGAGAGGAGAGGAGAGAGAAAGAGATAGAGAGAGAGAGAGAGAGAGAGAGAGAGAGAGAGAGAGAGAGAGAGAGAGAGAGAGAGAGAGAGAGAGAGAGTGTGTCTCAATTGGGCACACATTCAAATTAAATCTAGTAGGCTCTGCTTCCAAAATCCGAGACGCCCTCAATTATCAATATTATAAGGGTTTCAAGATGTATGACTTCACATAATCAGCTATAAGGAGAGAGAGAGAACACAATGACTGAGTCTCATTTTGGCAAAGTGATTAATTGTTCTGTGGCAGTAATGTATGTGTCAGTCCACTGATTAACTATGTTTATAAAGGAGGTCTCTGAGCCATTTAGATAAGGATGTCATTACCTTACTACTGATTGGTGACTTTTCCTCACTACTGCCACCAACTGGTGTGTCTCTGTTACTACAAGTACAGAAGCTCTAGTGGTATTCATAGTGACATTACCAATGCTAACCTCTCTTCTCTCCTCACAGAGACGGGTAATTCCATATAAACAGTCAAATACTGTACAAAGGTGTGTGTGCTTTTTGTGAATTATCTGATATACTTTCATGGGATCAGTATCCATATGCTTACGTTGCCATTGGTAAATCTAGTTGTGTTCTTTGTTCACAGGTGTCGGTGCCCAGCAGAGGTAAAGATAATGTAACACAACGTTCCAGCTTCATACCTGTCACTCTGGAGGTGGAAAGGAGAGCTACTGCTGTTGGGAAGAACAGAACGAGAAAAAGACGAATGAATGAAAGGAGGAGATACATCCACTCCAAGAGAACCCACTTAGTAAAGACCAACCCCTACGGACCCTTTCTCATCCAGGCATGACCTTGATATTGGCAACAACAGATGGAAGACTTCATATTGTTTTATGAAATCCGCTACTGAGTGGACACAGTAGGCCGATAGCTTTATGGGCGGCAGATAGCGTAGCTGTTAGAGCATTGGGTCAGTAACCGAAAGGTCGCTGGTTTGAATACCTGAGCCGACAAGGTGAAAAAAAGTCTGCCGTTGTGCCCCCTGAGCAAGGCACTTAACCCTGATTTGCTCCAGAGGCGCTGTACTACTATGGCTGACCCTGTTAAAACAACACATTTCACTGCACCTATCCAGTGTATGTGACAATAAAACATATTACCAAGTCATAAGAGGAAAGTTTTGTTTGTGAAAAAGAACATGAGATTCTGTCTCACCATTCAAGGCCCTAGCATAGAAAAACACTAATTAACTCAGCGTTTCCCAAACTCGGTCCTGGGAACCCCAAGGGGTGCACGTTTTGGTATTTGCCCCAGCATTTGACCCAACTGATTAAAATAATGAACTAATCGTCAAGCTTTGAACATTTTAATCAGTTGCTTGAGGTCCCCAGGACCGAGTTTGGGAAACGGTGAACCAACACATGACCGCTAGGCTACAGCATTGGATTGTTCAGACGTCTGATCAAACAGAGTTGTCGTCTTTATTGTGTCAAACTCACGTCTGGACCACATGTACCTGAACTGTGGATTCCTTCTTGACTTGTGTTCCACTCTTTGCTCTTCATTGGACTCATCATTGTAAGACTGTTTACAGTGGGTGAGCCTGGGCCATGAGAACTGTCTGGCTTGCTGAGCCACCTTACTGGACCTTACCTTAACCATTTTAAATCTAATCTTCAACGGGGTGACATCAGAGTTGGGTCGTCCCACGGATCCCATTTAGACTTGTCCGTACTGGAAGACAACAGCTGAACAGAGAGTGATGCTCCACCACTGACACCACATTAAATGTGACTAAGTTGAAGGTAAAGAAGAAATCTTGTAGCTGTAATGAATAACTGTTGTGATAAAATCAGAGAGGTATAGATCAGAGCCATGTAGGAATAGAGGTCGAGAGCAGGCTGCCAATCATAGTGTCCTCGGCAACCCTGGAGAAACCCATGCTGAAGAACAATGTATTACGTAGAAGAATAGGCCTATTAACAAATGGAAATAGCTGTTCTAAGTGTTGGAATATTATCTTGTCTCGACTATGATATTTGCTATTGATTCACTTCAGATGTGCCATGCAATGTATACAGACAGTATTCTAGAGTATTGCCATTTTACTATGGGAAGAAGTGGTTCCATAAAGTGTGGCTCAGTGTCTTGAATTGTATTATCTTGGAATATAACCTTATAGAATCCATCTGCAACTTTATCACTAGTAGCAATGTGTCGTTAACGGAAAGTCATTCTTGCTCTCTATCCAGCACATTTGATCAATGAATGAAAATACAATTTCTTGAAGGTCAAAATGTGGATGTTATGGCCGTTTAAAGGGACAGAACTGTTTGAAAAGATCAGTGGTCTCCAGAGCCCATGTAAACTCAAGTCATGTAGCTTACCACTGCCACACAACTTTATAACTAGTATGTCAGCAGTCTACTGCCAGCAGCATAGCACCCTGCATCCCACTGCTGGCTTGCCCTTGAACCAAAGCATGGTTGTTCCTGGTTGGAAGACCAGATGCTGCTGGAAGCAGTGTTGGAGGGTCAGCTGATAGCTGGTGAGTGTAGTGCTTTATAAATCCACTCTCATTATGTCATAAATGTGCCTAGTGTTCTTATAGGGCTTCTGGGCTGAAACAAGCTCAACTTAACATGCGAACCACAGGAAGCTGCTGTGGGGACGGCTCATAATAATGTACGGAACGGAGACAATGGAATGGCATCATACCACTCCACTGATTCCACTCCAGTCATTACCACGAGCCCGTCCTCCCCAATTAAGGTGCCACCAACCTCCTGTGATGTGAACTATATAAACATGTGAACATATTAATTCAGTCCAACCCCCACCTACCTTATTATACTGGCTAGTCCAACCCCCACCTACCTTATTATACTGGCTAGTCCAACCCCCACCTACCTTATTATACTGGCTAGTCCAACCCCCACCTACCTTATTATACTGGCTAGTCCAACCCCCACCTACCTTATTATACTGGCTAGTCCAACCCCCACCTACCTTATTATACTGGCTAGTCCAACCCCCACCTACCTTATTATACTGGCTAGTACAAACCCCACCTACCTTATTATACTGGCTAGTCCAACCCCCACCTACCTTATTATACTGGCTAGTCCAACCCCCACCTACCTTATTATACTGGCTAGTCCAACCCCCACCTACCTTATTATACTGGCTAGTGCAAACCCCACCTACCTTATTATACTGGCTAGTACAAACCCCACCTACCTTATTATACTGTCTAGTCCAACCCCCACCTACCTTATTATACTGGCTAGTCCAACCCCCACCTACCTTATTATACTGGCTAGTACAAACCCCACCTACCTTATTATACTGGCTAGTCCAACCCCCACCTACCTTATTATACTGGCTAGTCCAAACCCCACCTACCTTATTATACTGGCTAGTCCAACCCCCACTACCTTATTATACTGGCTAGTCCAACCCCCACTACCTTATTATACTGGCTAGTCCAACCCCCACCTACCTTATTATACTGGCTAGTCCAACCCCCACCTACCTTATTATACTGGCTAGTCCAACCCCCACTACCTTATTATACTGGCTAGTCCAACCCCCACTACCTTATTATACTGGCTAGTCCAACCCCCACCTACCTTATTATACTGGCTAGTCCAAACCCCACCTACCTTATTATACTGGCTAGTCCAACCCCCACCTACCTTATTATACTGGTTAGTCCAACCCCCACCTACCTTATTATACTGTCTGTCCAACCCCCACCTACCTTATTATACTGGCTAGTCCAACCCCCACTACCTTATTATACTGGCTAGTCCAAACCCCACCTACCTTATTATACTGGCTAGTCCAACCCCCACCTACCTTATTATACTGGCTAGTCCAAACCCCACCTACCTTATTATACTGTCTAGTCCAACCCCCACCTACCTTATTATACCGGCTAGTCCAACCCCCACCTACCTTATTATACCGGTTAGTCCAACCCCCACCTACCTTATTATACTGGCTAGTCCAACCCCCACCTACCTTATTATACTGGCTAGTCCAACCCCCACCTACCTTATTATACTGGTTAGTCCAACCCCCACCTACCTTATTATACCGGCTAGTCCAACCCCCACCTACCTTATTATACCGGCTAGTCCAACCCCCACCTACCTTATTATACTGGTTAGTCCAACCCCCACCTACCTTATTATACTGGCTAGTCCAACCCCCACCTACCTTATTATACTGGCTAGTCCAACCCCCACCTACCTTATTATACTGGTTAGTCCAACCCCCACCTACCTTATTATACCGGCTAGTCCAACCCCCACCTACCTTATTATACTGGCTAGTCCAACCCCCACCTACCTTATTATACTGTCTAGTCCAACCCCCACCTACCTTATTATACTGGTTAGTCCAACCCCCACCTACCTTATTATACCGGTTAGTCCAACCCCCACCTACCTTATTATACCGGCTAGTCCAACCCCCACCTACCTTATTATACCGGTTAGTCCAACCCCCACCTACCTTATTATACTGGCTAGTGCAAACCCCACTACCTTATTATACTGGCTAGTCCAACCCCCACTACCTTATTATACCGGCTAGTCCAACCCCCACCTACCTTATTATACCGGCTAGTCCAACCCCCACCTACCTTATTATACCGGCTAGTCCAACCCCCACCTACCTTATTATACCGGCTAGTCCAACCCCCACCTACCTTATTATACTGGCTAGTCCAACCCCCACCTACCTTATTATACTGGCTAGTCCAACCCCCACCTACCTTATTATACTGGCTAGTCCAACCCCCACCTACCTTATTATACTGGCTAGTCCAACCCCCACCTACCTTATTATACTGGCTAGTCCAACCCCCACTACCTTATTATACTGGCTAGTCCAACCCCCACCTACCTTATTATACTGGCTAGTCCAACCCCCACCTACCTTATTATACCGGCTAGTCCAACCCCCACCTACCTTATTATACTGGCTAGTCCAACCCCCACCTACCTTATTATACCGGCTAGTCCAACCCCCACCTACCTTATTAAACTGGCTAGTCCAACCCCCACCTACCTTATTATACTGGCTAGTCCAACCCCCACCTACCTTATTATACTGGCTAGTCCAACCCCCACCTACCTTATTATACTGGCTAGTCCAACCCCCACCTACCTTATTATACTGGCTAGTCCAACCCCCACTACCTTATTATACTGGCTAGTCCAACCCCCACCTACCTTATTATACTGGCTAGTCCAAACCCCACCTACCTTATTATACTGGCTAGTCCAACCCCCACCTACCTTATTATACTGGCTAGTCCAACCCCCACCTACCTTATTATACTGGCTAGTCCAACCCCCACCTACCTTATTATACTGGCTAGTCCAACCCCCACCTACCTTATTATACTGGCTAGTCCAACCCCCACTACCTTATTATACTGGCTAGTCCAACCCCCACCTACCTTATTATACTGGCTAGTCCAACCCCCACTACCTTATTATACTGGCTGTCTGGTCAGCAAGCAGTGATATGTTCCAGGTGGTTTCCAAGTGTAGCTGGAGGAGTTGACTGCATGAAAAAGGGTATTTACGGGTTAACACTGGAGTGCACAGTCCAAAAATTTCTGCACACATCCCGTATCCGATAACAGACCACTTGTGTGTGGACATTTACAGACATGTATATGTAATCAGAGATGTATGGGACAATGTTAGACCTGTAAATGTGCCTTTTCATGCAGTGTGTATAAAAGTCTGGGATAAACGAACAGAAGAGGTGAGGAACCAGGGAAAGGGGTTTGTCCCAACCATTCCCATGTACATAAATACATGTAAATATTACCCTAAGAATACAAAACACTTTAGAGGGTCAAAACAGGGGGGAAGTAAATAAACTTTAAAACATTCTCACTGCTTTTGTGTTTCTTTAATGGTGTTTCTTTCAAATCGAATGACATTTGAGGAGTTTTTGTGTTACAATCAAAGACAGAACAAACAACACGAGAAAGGCACTTCAAAATATAGTCGTGTTGCGTTGTAAAGCTTTGTCCCCATGCACGATGGGGACAGGAGAGCACTTGTAACCACGAAGAGGCTGCTAAATCATTGATATCAGAGATGACATGAAATAAATCACAATACAGTATATGTACAGGTAAGAAATGACCACATAGAAGAGATGAACAATTTAATCTATTAAGCAAAATATTTGCAGGGTTTAAAAAAAAACATATATGTGATTCTTGTGATGTTAATGCAAAGTGCTGTATTTTAAACTTAATGGAATCAAGGTCCATGCTGAGTATATGTCAGGATACCATTATGTTCGGTAACATCTCCACACATATGCAATGTCAAAACGTCATCCTCAGTCTGTGTGATTGACAGGAGAGATAATCAGAGGAGCAGAGTTTTCATCCCCAAAATTAGCACACGGTCCTAAGTATGGATATAGTTTCTTAGCGAAGGCGCAGTCAGTGAAAGAATAGATGTGAGACCTGGCCTCTACATCATAAAAGGAGACCTGACCCTCCTCATAATCCACAAACACCCCCACTTTCTGGGGTTTTTCTCTCAGGGAGAGGAGGACAGGTGGGGAGGTACAGGCTAGGTACTTATACCTCTCCCTCAGTGCCACAGTCCAGTATCCATCCTTAGGGCTCAGTGTGATATTTCCCTTCCTGTTGATGGACTCTCTGGCCACTCCTAAATCCCACTTAGTCTTTCCCTTAACAGTCACCTCATAGTAATATATTCCTGAGGAGACACATTTATTTCCAAGGACACAGGGACAGGTGGAAAACCTTTTTGGGTTGTCAAGGAGCTCTTGTTGTTTCTGTTGATATCTCATTTCTTTCCCACTTGTAGACAGGATGATATAGGGGTTTGCCGTATCAGGGTCCAGAGTCACATCCACTGCATAGCGCTGCACCCTCTTCAATGACTTTATCCATCTCTTTATTCAGTGTCTCCTCCAGTTGGGACACAACTCTCCTCCCAGTCCCCACATACAGATCACTGTGAACACTGATCTTAGACCAGTCCTTGGTGGGTGGAAGGGTGCAGAGATGGGAAGCTCTGGAGGAGGTGGTCCTCAGTGTGTGAGAGCTGCTCCAGCTCAGTGCTTCTCCTCTGTAGCTCATTCATTTCCCGCTCCAGCTCTTTAATGAGCCCTTCAGCCTGCCTCTCCGCTTTTTTCTGCTTCTCTTTGACCACCTCAATGAGCTCAGCCTGACTTCTCTCAATGGAGCGCACCAGAGCAGTGAATACCTGCACACTGTCTAATATCTTTC
Source organism: Salvelinus fontinalis (assembly GCF_029448725.1). NCBI lineage: Eukaryota > Metazoa > Chordata > Actinopteri > Salmoniformes > Salmonidae > Salvelinus > Salvelinus fontinalis. Next base: position 14,190,115 of record NC_074703.1, on the reverse strand, counting down.
TCTCTGCAACTCTCTTGCTGAGCTCTACAGAGTGGTTGATCCCATTAACCTTTCTAGATCTTGCATGCATCATCTGCTGTACTTCTGCCATCATCTTCCCCAGTTCAGCCATCTTCTCTCCATACTCTTCCTCTAGAGGGACTGTGTTGTGAGTCTTGTGGTCTGCCTCAATGCAGGTCTGACACACATCTGATCACTCCTACAGAACAGCTCCAGGAGTCTGTCATGCTTCTTACACATCCTGTCTACCAGGCTCTCCACAGTGTTGATCAGCTTGTGTCTCTTTAAGGCTGCGATTCTCTGATGAGGCTCCAGATGAGTCTCACAGTAAGAGGTCTGACACACTAGGCAGGACTTCAGGGCCTTGAGCTTCATCTCATCCCAGTGCAGATGTCACAGCAGACTTCTCCAGATTTGGCAGGGAGTTGGTCAGAGCTGCTGGTGGCTTTCACTTGAACAGATTTCCTGAACTGAGCAGCCATCTCAGAAATGATTGTATTGATGAACAGATCTGGTCTCCTATAAAATGTTTATTTTTACACACGGGACACTGGCACATCATTGCCATCCCAGTACTGTCTTATACAGGCCATGCAGAAGTTGTATCCACATTGAATAGAGACTGGCTCAGTGAACACATCCAGACAGATAGAACACAGGAACTGCTCTTCAAGACAGGAGACTGCTGGAGGACGCATATCTAGACAGAGACCAAGGTAAAACCATAAAACATTTCTTGGAATCAGTCAGCTCTTGATAGTTAACGTTGGCCTACTGTAGCACAGAAAAAAAGGAGAACACTTACATTTAGAGCTGATCTTCAAATGTCCATGTTAATCTCTCTACTCACCTGCATGTGTTTGTGGATATGATTTGTGTTGTTCTTTCTGTTAGTGCGGTTAAAAGAGGTCCAAAGAAATAGGAGACTGAATTTCACTAACAGTTTTCGAAAGATCTGGGGAGTTTGGTCTCATGCACAACTGACTGTGTTTTAGCTTCACTTCAGAGAAATGACATTGAAAACACACTTCTTTCTTGGAACAATTAACTACACACAACCCAAGAGCACTCACTTGCCCAACCCTTATAGCCCTATTCTGATTGGACCATTTCGTTTTGCATGGCCCGGTGCCCCGGGTGGGTGGAGAATTCACTTAAGGACCAATGAAATGGTCTGAAATATGCAAACTCCACCCACCCGGGGCACCAGGCCATGCAAAACGAACCGGGCCAGGCATTGAACTGCAGACTTCTCATCAAACACGTATCTCCAGACCACATGTCCCTGAACTGTGGATTCTCTCCTTGTGAACATGGGAGAGACACTCCCAAAACCAGGAGTGGTGTGTTGTTGTGAAGCTCATTTGTGCTGGTTAGTCATGCATAACGGGGACAGGAGAGCACTTGTAACCATGAAGAGCCTGCTTAATCATTGATGTTCATCAAGACCGGAGTGTCCGCATTGATATGCACACAGCATCCCAGATCAAAGAGGAGGTGTCGCAACATCTGCTTACCAGTGATAAACTACCACTAACCAACATGCACACCTGTCAGGAAGAGAGGCAGGCGCTCATTAGATGCAGTTAGTGTTGCTCTCCTGATGGAACTGTCTACAATCTGTTGTGATAAGATGGGAGGCAACCACTAAAGAAATATTCATTAATGGACATATCTGTTGCTGGCATGATGGTACACATTCCTTAAACCTGAAAGGTAATCCACTCTGTAAAGGAATTCTCAGGGGACATGCTGAAGATGGTTCAGGTCTCTATGGTTCCATGACATGGTGAAGTTGTCCGACTGCATCCAACCACGACTTTTCACAGGAGTTTTATTAGGAGGCGACAGGCAGCTTGCTGGTGGCCTGTCAGGTAGGTTAGTGCTATCCGGGGTTCCTTGGGACATCCCTACCCTAAACTTAACCATAATCCTTACCTAACCCTCAACGTTAACTTCAACGGAGTAGGGACGTCCCAAGGATCCCGGATAACAAGGACCACGCGTCAGGTAGGAGGAATACGTTAAACCGTTTGAAAGTGATGCCAACATATCAGCCTTCCTTCTCCCAGACAGACAGAACATACAGACAGACAACACCACCAGTGGTATAAAACTGTCATTACAGTGATTTATTATAATGAACCATGAAAATAGCCAACCAGTGCAGTGTTTGAGTCTCTCTCCTCTGCACAAACACTCACACACACACATAATAATAATAATAATAATAAAGACTACACTGAACAGTCCAGAGAGGAAGAACTAAAGAAAAAGTGCTATTGTCACAGAAACATTCATCTTTGCCAAGAAGAGCGCTCGTATTTACAACCAGATTCCAACATGGGATGGGAGCCAATTGTACAAGCATAGGAAAGAAAAGAAGCAAATATATACAACCTGTTTCCGGAGAAAGCTGGAGTAACCACCTATACATTAAATTACAATTTCTACAAATAACCATTGATATTCAAAAATAAACCGCTAACGTCCTACCTACGGGTGAGACCTCACTCTGGCTACCTCAGAAGACTACTGCACTCGTTTCACGCTATCACTCTTACTTTCTATCACTTCCCTTTCTCCCACTGACACACAGGACAGACATACACACACATACAGTCCATACACCTCCACACACACATACACACGAGTGCAGCCTGCTGGGGCAGTGAAGCGGTCTCCCAGAAGAACATTTTCTGAATCACTGCAGCGGTGCACAGATATTTGTTACAGAGGAATAAAAATAATAACTCTGTATTTTTTCTCTATACAAAAAGCTTTCTGTTTGCTATAATGAGCCACTAGATAAAATGAATAAACAGTGTAGAAGAGCAGACAATAGACAAAGAGAGGAAGAAGTGAAAGGCGGACTAACTGACGAAGGGGGGTGGAGGCTGGAATGTACATTGATACAGAAAGTGCGGGACCGTACAATAGAAGTCCAAAACAGACAGACGGTCAGGCACTCTCTCCGCCACAGGAGGGAAATTCAAAAGAAAACGGAAGGAGGGACGTCGGAGAGAGTGGGATGAGCACCGGGGGAATCATCCATCTTCATTTCAGACACAAAGTCTCTTAATAAGATTGTTTCACAGTCCTTGTTTTCAGTTTGTCCTTTAAAAAGCACCCCTTTATCCCACCTTCTCCTGTTTTTCCATTGGCCATGTGTTCAGGTACATAGAAAATATTTACAGCTTTTGTTGCTTGTTGTGTCCCGCTGTCGTCAAGCTCCTCTCAGAGTGAGTTCACAGGGGCTGGCGGGGCCAAGGGGGAGGCCTGCATGGAGGCGGTCAGTGCCAACGTGTTCCGCTGGGCATCTGAGTGGCGGTGGGCACGGCCTGGGCCGGCTGAATCTGCTGCTGGGGAGGGGGAGGAGGGGGGGGCAGTCCAGTCTGCTGGTGGGGCGGGGGGTAGGTGGAGGGGGGCACAGAGGGGTTAGCTGTGCTGCCGGTGTGCATCAGCGGGGTTGGAAAGCCCCCCAAGTTCTGAAAGTGGTGAGGGGGCTGCACTTGCATGGGGACACTGGTGGAGGAGGCAGAAGGGGGGGGTAGAGGAAGAGGCAGGCCCTGGTTGAGTGACAGGAGGGTGCTGGCACTGGGCTGCTGCAGCTGGTGGGTCTGGCCCTGTGGGGGAGGGGGTGGAGGGGGAGGGAGGGAGGACTGGGGGGCTGTGGTCAGGAGGAGCTGGTGCTGCTGGACAGGAGGAGGCTGCAGGTTAACGTGCAGCAGGGCCGGGCCGGGCCCAGGGTGTTGTGGTGGGGGAGGGGGTGGAGGAGGGGGAGTGGTAGAGCTCTGGTAGTGCAGGGCGTGGTGAGGAAGAGTCTGCAGGAGGGGCTGGGCTCCAGGGGGGAATGGGGACGTCACGGCAGGCTTGAACCCAGGGAAGGATCCCACGGCGGGGGCTGACTGGCTGGGGAAGTAGGCCGCTGAGGCTGGAGGTGCTGGTGGAGGAGGGGGAGGCGGAGCGGACTGTGGGCTGTACTGGGAGAAGGGGGGCAGCCCTGGTTGAGCCTGTGGCTGGGACTGAGGAGGAGCAAAGAGGAAGGCCCTCTGGCTGCGGTAAGGGGAGCCCTGGGCCTGGGGGTTGGGGGAGTGGAGGAGTGAGGGGGCAGCAGAGTGCAGCTTGGTGGGGGTTAGGTGGGCTGTCTTGGGTACGGCAGGCTTGCTGGGCTGCTGTGGGGTGGCCTGGGAGGGGGTCCGAGGACGGCTGTCATTCTCCTCCTCCTTCACTGGGCGACTGCCAGGCTGGGACGGGCTGCTGGGGCCAGGAGAACACGGCTAGGGAGGAGAGAGAGACTGAGCGAGGGAACGGGTAAGTCATGAACAATAACAGCCTACATCAGGGGTAGGCAACTACATTCAGCCGCGGGAGGATCTTTGTTGGAACAAATGGTCGGGGCGCACACTACAAACTGACTACAAAAAGAAGTTGTATTTGAAAATAACAATCATGTCATACCTTGATTACATTGAGACACCATCACATCTCTTATTCTTTGTGGGAATACTTGAGAACAGATTTCCTGAATTAAACACATTTTTTGCAGAATTTTACAAACCAAAAACTAATATCAAAACTTTGATGGTTTTGGCTAATGGGCCGCCTGTTGCCGACCCCTGGCCTACACTATAGGCTGTGTGATGGCTGTGTTTGGCAGCAGCATGTACTTCACACTACTGTTGGAGCCAGAAAGCAGAATGTTTCTTACCGTGTGGGTTGGGGTCCTCTGCAGGCTAGGAGATGAACAATCTCTGACTGGGGCCTCACTGCCCTCGGTCTCTCCATCTGAAACAAGCACACATTATTACAATTAAACTTTCATCAGTAAAGAAGTTATGTCTAAGTGGTGTGTGTGTGTGTGTGTACCTTTGTCCTTGCTGTGGTCACTAAGCGACAGGGCTCTGTGGTAGCCACGCTCTCTTGCCTGCTCCACCGAGGTGGACGAGGTCCACTGTCCCTCTCCCTCCTCTCTCTCCCCCTCGACGGAGGGCTCTGTGTCCTCGCTGGGCTGGGGGGTATTTGACTCAGGCGAGGTGGGGGCCACTGCAGCAGAGGCCACTGGAGCTTGGGCCGGAGCCAGGGGTGGAGGCTCTTGGGTGGTCTCCATGGGCAGAGGGAACATCTCCACCAGGGTAGGTGTTGTAGAGACAGGCGAGCCGCATTCCATTTTGGAGCCGCTGCGCCGCGCCTCGCGCTGACGTTTCCTGTACTCCAGCAAAGACACCTGGGAAAACACATGACATCACACGAAAACAGACATACCTTTATCAGTCCAGGAACCGTAACACAGCGTGAATGGGCAGGCTGAATAGAGAATATAGCAACTCACCTTTTTCTTCTGTGGGGGATTCTGTCCTGACCCTCCCTCTCCGGTGCTGTCTCCACTTAGTGAACGAGAGAAGGCCAGGGTTCCCCCCTCCTCAGGGCAGGGGTAGAAGAGAGACCCTGCAGCCTCTGTGAAGGGTCCTGCTGCCAAGGGTACTGGTACTGTCACTGTCACTGCCACAACACCAGCCCCAGCCACAGCCACCGCCTCAGGCCTGAAGGCCAAGATGGGCTCCAGGGTGTGTGAGGGGGTAAGGTCCCTCAGGTTAGAGTTGATGGGGGAGAAGGACAGACCCCCTGGCCCTGACAGACCCACTCTCTCTGGACTCTTCATCCAGGGGGGGAGGAGGGAGGAAGAGGCTGTGTCTGTGGAGGGGGCCTCGCTGCTGCCCTCGGCCCCTGTCTCTGGCCCCTCCTCTCCCACACAGTCCTGGGACTCGGCGGTGGGGGGCTGGGGGCTCTGGGGGGCGCTGGTCTTGGCCTCGTGGGGGGGCAACACGTCCAGACTGGGAGCCCTGACCACTACACAGGGGGAGGAGAGCAGCGAAGGTGGCCACTCAGCCTCTTGGGGGCTGGGTCTGCGACTGCCCTCCGGTGAGCTGTCCAGGGAAGACTCGCTCTGTGGACACAGGAACAGAGATATTAACACATCGTTCACTTCCCTCTATGAGTGTGTGTTTGTAGGTGAGAGTGTGTGTCTTACTTCCTGCGGGGCACTGAGTGTGTGTGTGGGGGTGCTAGGTAGAGGCTCGGGGCTCGGCTCCTCCGTACGGGTGATGCGGGGTGGCGTGGCCAGCAGCAGGGGTGTACCCGGCGTCTCTGATAGGTCGGCCCGGGTTGGCGTGGCGCAGGGAGAGCCGTAGGGGGTGGAGCTCTCTGACATGCAGGCGTCCAGCGGACACAGACCCAGGCGCCGCTTCTTCAGAGGAGTGGGCAACTCTATCCACACACACACAGAGAAAGGAAGGGAAGGAAGGGTTACTCACATGCAAAGAAACAGACAAGTCTTGCATACAAGACTTATGGTCCTTCTAAGTGATGAGAAACACATTCCTGAGTCCTCACCAGAGTCCTCACCTGGTAAGGTGCAGCTGCCGTTGTAGGGGAGGGGGCTGTCAGAGTCCCCGTTGATAGGGGGGCTGAGAGGGCCCTCACTAGGCATGACCAGGGTGGGCCGGCCGCTGCTGGGTGGAGGGGTGGTGGTCTCCTCCTCTAGAGCCTGCTTCAGCCAGCGCTGTGGGGAGAAGACAGGGAGGGAGAGGACTTAAGACATGTCAACCACAAACACAAATCACGTTCACTGATCTCCAATGCAGCTACATCTTAGAAAACCTAAGTCTCTGTTACTGACAATAATACGGTTAACCCCGTCAGTCTGCCCCGCTGCCGGTTAACCCCGTCAGTCTGCCCCTCTGCCGGTTAACCCCGTCAGTCTGCCCCTCTGCCGGTTAACCCCGTCAGTCTGCCCCTCTGCCGGTTAACCCCGTCAGTCTGCCCCTCTGCCGGTTAACCCCGTCAGTCTGCCCCTCTGCCGGTTAACCCCGTCAGTCTGCCCCTCTGCCGGTTAACCCCGTCAGTCTGCCCCTCTGCCGGTTAACCCCGTCAGTCTGTTTTTCTACCCTGCAGCTATACCTGACAGCTAACACTCTCTCCATTCCCCTGTGAGGTGGTGAACAACATACCTTCTTGCAGGAGCCTGAGGTGGGCGGCGTGTCGGGCAGCTCGCGGGAACGCCGGCGTCCGGTGGGCACCCCAGGGGTGGTGGGGCTGCGGTTGGCCAGGAAGGGCGAGGAGAAGCGGACGTAGTGTTTAGGCGTGCTGTAGACGTGCGGGCTGGGGCCCATGCCGGGCAGGGCATTGAGCTGGGTGGCCAGCACCTCAGGGTCGCTGCTGATTCTCAGGGGCCTCTCCGGGACCGGCTCTGGGGTCCGCAATGATCGCTCCTGCTTGTCGACGCACCACTCACTCACCAAGTGCTGTAGAGAGACAAAGAGAGAGAGAGCTTTAGTCAGAAGCACACTGCATTTAATTATAGTATTGAGGGACATTTCACTAGAAGGAATAGAACATTCCTATTAGTCTAAATAGAATAGTGACTAGTCGTGTTTAGGGGTGAGCACTGAGCCATGGCTAGGGTACCTTTTTAGTTTTGGGGTACTTCTGCCCGGAGCGGTTTCTGTCAGGGGCCGGGGAGCCACTGTAAGGGGGGCTGGTGTCGGGGGCATGGGAGGAGAGGGCCTCTGGTTCGGGGTCCCTGGAGGCCTCTACGTCTGGGCTATCATTGGCCAGGGGGTCCAGGAGTTCCCCGGGCGAACCGGGAGGTATGTCAGAGCAGGTGCTAATGGTGCGCGCTCGCCGCCTCTGCTGCCCGATGTGGGTGCGGCTCCGCGAGAAGCTCTTCCTCTGCTTGCTGCCTCGCAGCTTGGCCGGCGTGGGCTTGTTGAGACCCGGCTCCTCCTTCACCTCGAGCAGAGGCTGGGAGAGACAGGGTTAGGATAGAGTACAGTAGCATAGTTTGGATGGATTTATAGTTACCTTCAGATTATTGACAACATCCTCTTTTATACGACCTGGTGGAACCAATGTGTCAGAGAGAGTGCAGGCATAAAGAACATGTTGAGTCAACTATCACTTACCGTCATGATATTAGGAGACTGCATGTCGGCCTCGGGGGTGGCAGGGGGCTCCTCCTTGATGCCCCCTTCTGACTTGGTGCCAATCTTCTCCAGGGCCTGCTCCCGCCTCTTCTCCCTCTTCTCCATGCGGGCAAAGGCCTGCAGGATGGCCTCCATCTTCCTCTCTTCACGGGTCTGTAGAGGAGAGGACAGAGCAGTAAGCGTTAGTCCACGTGGCCTAGTCTCCTGCCCCACTGGGCCTAGAGGGGGAGGGACACGTTATTGCAACACAGGACAGGCAAGAGGCAGTCTGGCTGGCTGAGAAAAAAACAGCGGCGGCGCAGAACGATAGAGAAAGGACCACCATTTCCCCTTCCAGTGGAGGAAAAAAACCAACGGAGATAGAACAAGTAAAAACCCTGTTGATGTGAGAGACCAAACTAACTGGTGCTGGGAGGTGGGAACGTAACATTAGCCCTTACCAAACCATTCAGGGTGTGTGGTTTATAACACCACGGCTGCCTCCACCAGACTAGTTTTACCACCCCCAGTAGCAGAGACACACTGGGGTCTGCCACAGAGCCGGTCAGTGGAGAGAAGATGGAGGTGGGGGGGTTAGTATGTTTGTCAGTTAGTGGGGTCCCCTATGAGGTGGAGGGGAAGGCAGGCAGGCGGGGGTATGTTTGGGGGTGGGTGGGGGTTGGTTTACCTCCGGTTTACTCAGTCCCAGACAGCTGGAGGCCCCCACGCCTTGCAGATGGGACTCCTCCGCTGGGCTGGCCTGAATGGTTTACAGAGAGACAGCCTGGTTTAGAAGACAAGAGGCCCGGCCCCCCCTAATAACACACATAGAACATACACACACCACCACGGTTCCCCACTCTAGGGGCTTCAGTGTGTCGCCGACCCTCAGGGATCCTCTGAGACAGGTGGGGGTGTGGAGAGGTGACCTGGCCACTACAAGGTTATGAAGGAGGGGAGAGAAGAGGGGGGCAGATAGGGAGAATGGCTGCCTTATGCCTGTAGACACATGTCCAGTCAGGGCTTCTTCACCTTGTCTGCTTACACCAGCATATCCAGTAGGAAGACTTGATTTAGGCTGAATGAATGAACAGTGATTTCAACACAACCCACCACCACTGGAAGTCAGCCACATGTTCACCACCTCACCACAGTGTCATTAACCACATACTGAACTCAGCCACATGTTCACCACCTCACCACAGTGTCATTAACCACATACTGAACCCACGACACATGGAAAGAAAACAAAGACAATAGCAACCAACCCAATCACCAACTTTCACCAAGGTTGATGACAAGCAACTACATACCATCTGCAACACCCAAAACCGGACCTTAGTGCAACCAACATATTAACTGGGTGTTCCATGCCGTGCCTGTATCCCTGGCACCAAGCCGGATCTTTAACATGAGTGTGGGAGACATACCATGCCTAACACACACAGACATCACCAGTGTTAAGAGCCCATGCAGACAGGGCATTGTTGTGGATGCGTGGTTGAACACCATACATACACCAGACCAGAGGGTGACTGTTACGTCAGAGGACGACAGTGAATCCAGAAGCTCTTTCTTCCACAGTAGAGGGGGTACCTCCTCCTGGACCAGCTTGCAGCTTCCCCTGGAGGGAGGCAGGCTATTGGATGTCCCAGACTCAATAAGGCCATGGCAACAGAGAAGTCACGCCCAGCTCACCCCCTTCTCTCTCGCTCAGGGCTATTTAGCAGAGAGAGAGCCAGTCCATTGGCCAGAACGATGAGTCAGCGCTTTACACCTTGGGCCTCGTCGTGTGAAAGGGAGCTGACAGCAGGATAATTTCCAGAGTGTGTGTGTGTGTATATGACAGAGGGAGAGCGTGCCAGAGTGTGTGAGCCCAACTCTAGGTCACCAGAGCTCGTTAGCAGGGGAGAGGAGATTAATTGGTCATTTCAAAACAGTTGGCCAATTCTGTATGTGAGGCTCATACTCAGACACACAGGGAGAATTCCAGTACTTACGTGTGTTGAGGCTAGGGCTCTTATTAACTCAGCTAATTAGAGAGGGGGAGGAGGGGGTAGGGGGGCCTGTGGCTCTGGAGGGCCCAGAATGGTGCAATGTGTGATGGTTTAGCAAATTAACTATTAAATAAATGAGGAAAATATGTATAATGATGACCAAAACACAGAGCCTCAGTGTTTGAGGGCTCTGCCAGAGGAAGTGAGTGAGCGACAGAGAGCGGGGGGGACCCCGCGGGCTAGACTACACAGCAACAGGATGAGGCAGAGACAGCAGCAGAAGCAGGGAGGTGAGGGGGGGTTGTGGGGGAAACCACCACCACACAAACAGCGACCCATACCAGCAAGGATGAGCTTTTTCCTATGGGGGGGTTATGGGCTGCACACAGCAGGGCGCGCTGCAGCCCTGGCTCACAGAACTTACCATCTTCCTCTTTCTCTCTGCAATGGTCTCCTCTGACTCCATCTCTACTTCACTGCTAACGGAGTTATCAGGCTGGTCTTCTACACCCTCTAACTCTGTAGGATCCTGTTAGAGGGGGAGAGGTGCTTTATCATGGCACTGACCAAGCACAGGCAGTCTGGCTACAGACTAGAGGGTCTAGAGCAGTGAGGTGGTAGGTGGGGGGGGGGGGGGAGAGTGACAGTTGGGGGCACTGACTGGGGACGTGGTGGGTTTGTCTGTCCACAAACTTGCTCAGAGCTTGTATTCGGTCCTAGGCAGTCAGAATAACATCGAAACGCAATCACCGCAATCGTACCCTTATCAAAGAAGAGCGAGAGACCAGGCTCACTTCTGTAGTGCCTTGTGATACATTGTTTTGAGCCCACTCCCAACAACTACCATGTAACCAACAACTACCCGGTCATATGTCAAGTTGTGGCTCTTGTGGTCACACAAAGGTCTGTTTGCGCACAATGACAGATGTGGACAGCTTCCCTATTCAGCGTGTTCAGTTCATGGTTTGTGCGTGTTGTTCCGATAGAGATGCCTCGCACTTCATCTCTGACGTCAGAGCCTCTATTCACCGTTCCTCATTCTAGACCAGGCCTGGGAAACTCCAGTCCTCGGGGGCTTGATTGGTGTCATACCTTTTCCCCATCCCTAGCAAACATGCCTGATTTAAACTAATTCCATTCTAAACTGAAGATCATGATTAGGTGATTATTGGAGTCAGGTGTGTTAGCTGGGGAAAGACACCAATCAGGCCCCAGAGGACTGGAGTTGCCCAGGCCTGTTGTAGACCATACATCAGTCTAACCAGTCTCCATAAACCATGCTTCTGTGTGCTTCCCTCAGATCACTCCTTAAAAATCACTCATTGTGGGAACTACCAGTCCCTACCACAGAAGCAACATGCTTGCCAATAAGACCTATGGCCTGGGTCGGGGTTATTAGACAACGGAACAAAATGTTTTGCAATGGAATAGGAAAACAGACATTTCTTATTGGACAGCTTCAGATTGTACCTCTCAGTTTCACTGAGCGTTTCTCAGCTTTACTGAGCTTTCTCTCTGCGTGTAACACTGAGTAGAGGGATGCCTAGTAGTGCGTTCAGGAGCTCCTGCAGCAGGGAGGACACAGCGTGATAGCATGTCTCATCTGCCACTAGAGGGCTGGACACGGCATGGTGAGAGAGATGGCTGGGTGCAGGACTGGGCTTTGGGCCAGGGAGAGGGGGAACCAAGATGGATGATAGAGGAATACAAGTAGTCTACTAATGGATAACACAAATAAAACAGAAATGCAGCAAATATAACAGAAACATTGAAAAATGGCTACACGCATGGACATTGGACGCTAACTAAATGGAAAACAAGCTAAATATGATAACAAAGGTCTTTAAGGGGAAAGCCAACTTATAGGCTCCTATGGGGAAATCTTGAACAGAGAGAGTGATGGAGAAATGCCAATCAACGAGTCTGGTTCACCAGGACATGCTGACATTTCTCCTTACTGCCATCCAATTTGAAGTCTTCATTTAGTTAGTCTGCCTTTGTGATGGCGAGGTGGGGAAGCGTGTGGTGACGGGAGCGTGTGGCGATGGGGACGGGACCGGGTGAGCGTGTGGCGATGGGGGACGGGACCGGGTGAGCGTGTGGCGATGGGGGACGGGACCGGGTGAGCGTGTGGCGACGGGGAAAGCGTGTGGCAATGGGGGAGCGTGTAGTGATGGAGGCCCGGGGGGAGCGTGTGGTGATGGAGGACGGGGGCGTGTGGTGATGGAGGACGGGGGGAGAGCGTGTGGTGATGGAGGACGGGAGGAGAGCGTGTGGTGATGGAGGACGGGGGGAGAGCGTGTGGTGATGGAGGACGGGGGGAGAGCGTGTGGTGACGGGGACGGGAGCGTGTGGGGGCGGGAGCGTGTGGTGATGGGGACGGGACCGGGTGAGCGTGTGGTGATGGGGACGGGTGAGCGTGTGGTGATGGGGGACGGGGGGGGAGCGTGTGGGGACGGGGATGTGGTGATGGGGGCCGGGGGGGAGCGTGTGGTGATGGGGAACGGGGGGAGCGTGAGGGGATAGGGGGACGGGGAGAGCGTGAGGGGATAGGGGGACGGGGGGAGCGTGTGGCGATGGGGGAGCGTGTGGCGATGGGGAACGGGGGGAGAGCGTGTGGCGATGGAGGACGGGGGGAGAGCGTGTGGCGATGGAGGACGGGGGGAGAGCGTGTGGCGATGGAGGACGGGGGGAGAGCGTGTGGCGATGGAGGACGGGGGGAGAGCGTGTGGTGACAGGGACGGGAGCGTGTGGGGACGGGAGCGTGTGGTGATGGGGACGGGACCGGGTGAGCGTGTGGTGATGGGGACGGGTGAGCGTGTGGTGATGGGGGACGGGGGGGGGGGGCGTGTGGGGACGGGGAGAGCGCGAGGGGATAGGGGGACGGGGAGAGCGCGAGGGGATAGGGGGACGGGGAGAGCGTGTATGGATGGGAGATGGGGAGAGCGTGAGGGGATGGGGTACGGGGAGAGCGTGAGGGGATAGGGGGTGTGTGTGATGGAGACATGGATTGAGGTGAGCTGTGTTGCCGGGGAAATCTTACCTGGTTGTTGGAGATGGAGAGGCGGAGGGGTGATAGCTTCCTCTGCTTGCCGTCGGCCCCCAGGCCCTTGGCCCTGCCGTCACAGTCCAGGGTCATGTTCTGGTTCTGGCCCAGGTCCAGGTGGTCCGCTCGCTGCATTATGGGCTCCTTGTCCTTGCGGCCCCGCCGGCGGCTGCTGGCCTCCAGGTTCTCGGTGGGCTCCAGGTTGTGCTTCAGCACCGGGCACTCTGGGTTCCCCCTCACACATGCACAGTCCACCTTGTATTTACTAGAGATGGGGGAAAGACCGAGAGAGAGAGAGGGGGGGGGGGGGAGAAAGGCCGAGAGAGAGGGGGGGGGAGAAAGGCCGAGAGAGAGAGAGGAAAGATCGAGAGAGAGAGAGAGGGGGGGGGAGGAGAAAGACCGAGAGAGAGAGAGGGGGGGAGGAGAAAGACCGAGAGAGAGAGAGAGGGGGGAGGAGAAAGACCGAGAGAGAGAGAGGGGGGGGAGGAGAAAGACCGAGAGAGAGAGAGGGGGGGGGGGGAGAAAGACCGAGAGAGAGAGAGAGGGGAGGAGAAAGACAGAGAGAGAGGGGGGGGGAGAAAGACCGAGAGAGAGAGAGAGAGGGGGGGGAGAAAGACCGAGAGAGAGAGAGAGAGAGGGGGGGGAGAAAGACCGAGAGAGAGAGAGAGAGAGGGGGGGAGAAAGACCGAGAGAGAGAGAGAGAGGGGGGGGAGAAAGACAGAGAGAGAGAGAGAGGGGGGGGAGATAGAGCTAGAGATAGAGAGAGAGAGGGGGGGGAGAAAGACCGAGAGAGAGAGAGAGAGGGGGGGGAGAAAGACCGAGAGAGAGAGAGAGAGGGGGGGGAGAAAGACCGAGAGAGAGAGAGAGAGGGGGGGGAGAAAGACCGAGAGAGAGAGAGAGAGAGAGAGGGGGGAGAAAGACCGAGAGAGAGAGAGAGAGAGAGAGGGGGGAGAAAGACCGAGAGAGAGAGAGAGAGGGGGGGGGGAGAAAGACCGAGAGAGAGAGAGAGAGGGGGGGAGAAAGACCGAGAGAGAGAGAGAGAGGGGGGGGAGAAAGACCGAGAGAGAGAGAGAGAGGGGGGAGAGAAAGACAGAGAGAGAGAGAGAGAGGGGGGAGAAAGACCGAGAGAGAGAGAGAGAGGGGGGGGAGAAAGACCGAGAGAGAGAGAGAGAGGGGGGGGAGAAAGACCGAGAGAGAGAGAGAGAGGGGGGGGAGAAAGACCGAGAGAGAGAGAGAGAGGGGGGGGAGAAAGACCGAGAGAGAGAGAGGGGGGGGAGAAAGACCGAGAGAGAGAGAGGGGGGGGGGAGAAAGACCGAGAGAGAGGGGGGGGGGGGAAAGACCGAGAGAGAGAGAGGGGGGGGGGGGGGAGAAAGACCGAGAGAGAGAGAGGGGGGGGAGAAAGACCGAGAGAGAGAGGGGGGGGGGGAGAAAGACCGAGAGAGAGAGAGAGAGGGGGGGAGAAAGACCGAGAGAGAGAGAGGGGGGGGGGGAGAAAGACCGAGAGAGAGGGGGGGGGGGAGAAAGACCGAGAGAGGGGGGGGGGGGGAGAAAGACCGAGAGAGAGAGGGGGGGGGGAGAAAGACCGAGAGAGAGAGGGGGTGGGAGAAAGACCGAGAGAGAGAGGGGGGGGGAGAAAGACCGAGAGAGAGAGAGGGGGGGGAGAAAGACCGAGAGAGAGAGGGGGGGGGGGAGAAAGACCGAGAGAGAGAGAGGGGAGGGAGAAAGACCGAGAGAGAGAGAGAGGGGGGGAGAAAGACCGAGAGAGAGAGAGGGGGGGGAGAAAGACCGAGAGAGAGAGAGGGGGGGAGAAAGACCGAAGGAGAGAGAGAGGGGGTAGAGAAAGACCGAGAGAGAGAGAGGGGGGGGAGAAAGACCGAGAGAGAGAGAGAGGGGGGGGAGAAAGACCGAGAGAGAGAGAGGGGGGGGAGAAAGACCGAGAGAGAGAGAGGGGGGGAGAAAGACCGATGGAGAGAGAGAGGGGGGGGAGAAAGACCGAGAGAGAGAGAGGGGGGGGGAGAAAGACCGAGAGAGAGAGAGGGGGGGGGAGAAAGACCGAGAGAGAGAGAGGGGGGGAGAAAGACCGAGAGAGAGAGAGGGGGGGGAGAAAGACCGAGAGAGAGGGGGGGGGAAAGACCGAGAGAGAGAGGGGGGGAGAAAGACCGAGAGAGAGGGGGGGGAGAAAGACCGAGAGAGAGGGGGGGGAGAAAGACCGAGAGAGAGGGGGGGGAGAAAGACCGAGAGAGAGAGGGAGGGGGGGGGGGAAAGACCGAGAGAGAGGGGGGGGGAGAAAGACCGAGAGAGAGAGGGGGGGGGGGGAAGACCGAGAGAGGGGGGGGAAAGACCGAGAGAGAGAGGGGGGGGGGAGAAAGACCGAGAGAGAGGGGGGGGGGAAGACCGAGAGAGAGGGGGGGGGAGAAAGACCGAGAGAGAGGGGGGGGAGAAAGACCGAGAGAGAGGGGGGGGGAAGACCGAGAGAGGGGGGGGGGGGAGAAAGACAGAGAGAGAGAGGGGGGGGGAGACCGAGAGAGAGGGGGGGGGGGAGAAAGACCGAGAGAGAGGGGGGGGGGGGGAGAAAGACCGAGAGAGAGAGAGGGGGGGGGGAGAAAGACCGAGAGAGAGAGCGGGGGGGGGAGAAAGACCGAGAGAGAGAGAGGGGGGGAGAAAGACCGAGAGAGAGAGAGGGGGGGGAGAAAGACCGAGAGAGAGAGAGGGGGGGGGGGGGAAAGACCGAGAGAGAGAGAGAGGGGGGGGGGAGAAAGACCGAGAGAGAGAGGGGGGGGGGAGAAAGACCGAGAGAGAGGGGGGGGGGAAAGACCGAGAGAGAGGGGGGGGGGAAAGACCGAGAGAGAGAGAGAGGGGGGGGGGGGAAAGACCGAGAGAGAGAGGGGGGGGAGAAAGACCGAGAGAGAGAGGGGGGGGAGAAAGACCGAGAGAGAGAGGGGGGGGAGAAAGACCGAGAGAGAGAGAGGGGGAGAAAGACAGAGAGAGAGGGGGGGGGGAAGACCGAGAGAGAGAGGGGGGGGGAGACCGAGAGAGGGGGGGGGGAGAAAGACCGAGAGAGAGAGAGAGAGAGGGGGGGAGACAGACAGAGAGAGAGAGGGGGGGGAGAAAGACCGAGAGAGAGAGAGAGAGGGGGGGGAGAAAGACCGAGAGAGAGAGAGAGAGAGAGGGGGGGAGAAAGACCGAGAGAGAGAGAGAGAGAGAGAGGGGGGGAGAAAGACCGAGAGAGAGAGAGAGGGGGGAGAAAGACCGAGAGAGAGAGAGGGGAGAAAGACCGAGAGAGAGAGGGGGGGGAGAAAGACCGAGAGAGAGAGAGAGGGGGGGAGAAAGACCGAGAGAGAGAGAGGGGGGGGGGAGAAAGACCGAGAGAGAGAGAGGGGGGGGGGGAGAAAGACCGAGAGAGAGAGAGAGGGGGGGAGAAAGACCGAGAGAGAGAGAGAGGGGGGGGAGAAAGACCGAGAGAGAGAGAGGGGGGGAGAGAAAGACCGAGAGAGAGAGGGGGGGGGAGAAAGACCGAGAGAGAGAGAGGGGGGGGGAAAGACCGAGAGAGAGGGGGGGGGAGAAAGACCGAGAGAGAGAGAGAGGGGGGGAGAAAGACCGAGAGAGAGAGGGGGGGGGGAGAAAGACCGAGAGAGAGAGAGAGGGGGGGGAGGGAAAGACCGAGAGAGAGAGAGAGGGGGGGAGAAAGACCGAGAGAGAGAGAGAGGGGGGGAGAAAGACCGAGAGAGAGAGAGAGAGGGGGGGAGAAAGACCGAGAGAGAGAGAGAGGGGGGGAGAAAGACCGAGAGAGAGAGAGGGGGGGAGAAAGACCGAGAGAGAGAGAGGGGGGGAGAAAGACCGAGAGAGAGGGGGGGGGGGGAGAAAGACCGAGAGAGAGAGGGGGGGGGGGGGAGAAAGACCGAGAGAGAGAGGGGGGGGGGGGAGAAAGACCGAGAGAGAGAGGGGGGGGGGGGGAGAAAGACCGAGAGAGAGAGGGGGGGGAGAAAGACCGAGAGAGAGAGAGGGGGGGGGAGAAAGACCGAGAGAGAGAGGGGGGGGGAGAAAGACCGAGAGAGAGAGGGGGGGGGAGAAAGACCGAGAGAGAGAGGGGGGGAGAAAGACCGAGAGAGAGAGGGGGGGAGAAAGACCGAGAGAGAGAGGGGGGGAGAAAGACCGAGAGAGAGAGGGGGGGAGAAAGACCGAGAGAGAGGGGGGGGAGAAAGACCGAGAGAGAGAGGGGGGGGGAAGACCGAGAGAGAGGGGGGGGGGAGAAAGACCGAGAGAGAGAGAGGGGGAGAAAGACAGAGAGAGAGGGGGGGGAAGACCGAGAGAGAGAGGGGGGGGGGGGGAGACCGAGAGAGGGGGGGGGAGAAAGACCGAGAGAGAGAGAGGGGGGGGGAGAAAGACCGAGAGAGAGAGGGGGGGAGAAAGACCGAGAGAGAGAGAGAGAGGGGGAGAAAGACCGAGAGAGAGAGAAAAAAGGTTGAAAGATAACACAGTTGAGGTTGACCAATCTTGTCGTGTGTGTGTACATAAACTCAGCAAAAAAAAATAAACGTCCCCTTTTCAAAGATAATTCGTAAAAATCCAAATAACTTCACAGATCTTCAATGTAAAGGCTTTAAACACTGTTTCCCATGCTTGTTCAATAAACCATAAACAATTAATGAACATGCACCCGTGGAACGGTCGTTAAGACACTAACAGCTTACAGACGGTAGGCAATTAAGGTCACAGTTATGAAAACTTAGGACACTAAAGAGGCCTTTCTACTGACTCTGAAAAACACTAAAACAAAGATGCCCAGGGTCCCTGCTCATCTGCATGAACGTGCCTTAGGCATGCTGCAAGGAGGCATGAGGACTGAAGATATAGCCAGGGCAATAAATTGCAATGTCCGTACTGTGAGACGCCTAAGACAGTGCTCCAGGGAGACAGGACGGACAGCTGATTGTCCTCGCAGCGGCAGTAACAACACCTGCACAGGATTGGTACATCCGAACATCACACCTGTGGGACAGGTACAGGATGGCAACAACAACTGCCCGAGTTACACCAGGAACGCACAATACCTCCATCAGTGCTCAGACTGTCCGCAATAGGCTGAGAGAGGCTGGACTGAGGGCTTGTAGGCCTGTTGTAAGGCAGGTCCTCACCAGACATCACCGGCAACAACGTTGCCTATGGGCACAAACCCACAGGTTTTGGGTTTGTGCCCATGGACTGGCAAAAAGTGCTCTGCTCTGACGAGCGTTACACCGAGGCCTGTGCTCTGGAGCGGGATCGATTTGGAGGTGGCGGGTCCGTCATGGTCTGGGGCGGTGTGTCACAGCATCATCGGACTGAGCTTGTTGTCATTGCAGGAAGACATCCTCCGCCCTCATGTGGTACCCTTCCCATCCTGACATGATCCTCCAGCATAACAATTCCACCAGCCATACTGCTCATTCTGTGTGTGATTTCCTGCAAGAAAGGAATATCAGTATTCTGCCATGGCCAGAGAAGAGCCCGGATCTCAATCCCATTGAGCACGCCTGGGACCTGTTGGATCGGAGGGTGAGGGCTAGGGCCATTCCCCCCAGAAATGTCTGGGAACTTGCAGGTGCCTTGGTGGAAGAGTGGGGTAACATCTCACAGCAAGAACTGGTAAATCTGGTGCAGTCCATGAGAAAGAGATGCAGTACTGCAGTACTTAATGCAGCTGGTGGCCACACCAGATATTGACTGTTACTTTTGATTTCCCCTTTGTTCAGGGACACATTATTCAATTTCTGTTAGTCACATGTCTGTGGAACTTGTTCAGTTTATGTCTCAGTTGTTGAATCTTGTTATGTTCATACAAATATTTACATGTTAAGTTTGCTGAAAATAAACGCAGTTGACAGTGAGAGGACGTTTCTTTTTTTGCTGAGTTTATATATATATATATGTGTATGTGTGGTACTAGGTGATCAATTCCACCCTGCTTACCAGCAGCCATAGTCATAGTCGAAGCCTATGGTGATCTCGGTGCCTTTGCTGATGGACCTCAAAGAGTAAATGTACAAATGGAGCATACCATCCTCTATGACATGACGCACCTGAGAGAGACAGACAGAGAGGTGGAGAAAAGGGGAGAGAGAGAGGCACCTATTGAAACTCATGAGGTTACATTAAGTTGAAGTTAGTGGCTCTGAGGGGTGTGGTCAGGGTTTAGAGCCGTAGGTTTTGTATCGTGGTCTGCGATTGGCTACTCACCTCAGAGTTGGGGGTGCAGGAGCGTCGGATGAAGCGTGCCTCGTTGCCAAAGCTGCGGGCGTCCACACACATCTCCAGCCCGTCAAACTTTGAGTAGAACAACACAAAGGGGTACGGCCTGGAGAGAGAGAGAGATGAATGAAATGCAGTGCTGGGCAGACAGACATAGTAACAGATTGGGAATGTCCATATGGTGACCAGGGGAAGATAGCCAGGAGCTCAACAGCAGCTGAGAAAGAACGTGAGGGACTTCCCTGCCCACTGCCAAGGAAGGACCACAACAAACACACACCGTCTACCGATCTCTCCCTCTACCTCTCAAATGTCTCAGACATACAACTATGGAAAGGAGTTGAATTCCACTTTTGAATTTGAGCTGAGGATTCTACTTGAGCTCAGGTTTCCAGCAGATGGGTCCTCACCTCTTGAAGAAGCATCCGTTGGCCTCAAACTGCTGTCGCAGCATGAACTTGCCCCTGTACTCTATGATGAGGGAGTCTGGAGCCAAGTCCCTCACTGCCTTCAGGATCTTCTTGTTCTTCTGAACCTGGCTCTGGAGAGGGGAGAGACAACAGGACATGAGGAAAGAGGCTGACACTGATATTTGCTGAGGCAATATGTGTGTACAAACTGTGTGTATGCTGCCTGCTCAGTTAATTTGAGAACAAATGTTTGTAGGTCACTGTGTCAGTGCCAGCTACCTCCACGGGCGGTTTGAAGGTGGCTGTGTGTGTGTTGTAGGCCAGGGTCTTGCCGTCGCCGGCCTCCTTGACGCGGAGCAGGATCTGAACGTCCTCGCTGTACTGGTTGCTGCCGGCATCCTCGTAGGCCTCCATCCAAGCCTTCATCTTGTTCTCCCACAGAGACGGGTGCTCCCCGGGCTCCATTTCTGGAGCTCCACCCTTCACTCTGGAGGACTTCCTGGAGCCCTCACGGAACGCCTGTTAGACAACAGACTCCAGTAAGCAGACAGCATAAAACAACAAGGTTTACCACCCGTTTAAGAGACGTTACAGAGTGCATAACAAATGGTCACATTTCTGTTAAAATAAACATGCCAAAACGTTTTGGGGGGTGAGTTGCTCCCCATACATGTACAGCTCAGAGGTACAGTTGGGGTCAAGATAAGAAACTATTGAGTGTCAATAGGATTGAATGGAAGTTTGAACACAGACCTTCTTGGCTCGGGCCGAGGTGGCGACAGGCTCCTTGTCTCCGCTCCTCTTGCGTTTCTTGTCGGCCTGCTTGTTGCCCGCCAGGCGGCCGGTAGTGAGTGTGATGCTGGTGGGCGTGTGCTGGAAGGCCGTGTACAACTCTAGTGGCACCTCGTCCCCACTCTCTGTTGCACTGGTGTCCCCGTCTGCAGAGATACATACCGGTATGCCTTAATAAAGCATTGGTAATAAAGGTTTATTTGGGCATCTTGTACAGAGGGTCCAACCAAAGCAAAGTTTTCCTGGTTCTAACCTATTTAGACAACTTATTTCTCAAAGGTAAAAACAAGATTTTCCATAGCAGTCTGCCATTCTAAATGTCTGCACTGTTGTATTACTCGATGTGACCAGCAGGTGTCAGCGTGCAGCCAAATCATAATTGTGGTCCTGGGGCTGTACACATTTTGTTTTTTGCTCTATTACTACACAGCTGATTCAAATAACCAACTCAGCATCAAGCTTTGAGTATTTGAAACAGCTGTGTAGTGCTAGGATAAAAAAACAAGTACAAATTACCTTGACTAACCTGTACCCCAGCACATTGACACGGTACCGGTACCCCCTGTATATAGCCTTGTTATTTTATTGTGTTACTTTTATTACATTTTTTAAACTTTATTTCAGTAAATATTTTCTTAACTCTTTCTTGAACTGCATTGTTGGTTAAGGCCTTGTAAGTAAGCATTTCACATTAAGGTCTACACCTGTTATATTCAGCGTATGTGACAAATAAAATGTGATTTGATTTGTGGCCTGGGTCTCTCCAGACCCACAAGGGGAAGAGGCTGCAGTAGTGAGCAGAGCAGCCTGACTTACACAGCCTTTATTACACTGCCATCTGATCTGAGAGCTGTTTACTGCAGCGCACTGGGAGGGACTGGAAAAGGTATATCTCACCATCTCTCCACTCACCGGACATGTTCTCCCTCTTGCGGGTCTGCAGCACGATGGCACGGTCTCTGTCCAGGATGCGCGGCTGGCAGCGCTCACACAGGTACGTCTCAGGAATGTGCTGCCTGTCGATCCCCATGCAGTCTATGTGCTGCCACACACTGAGAGAGAAGAGAGAGGAGAGGGCAGAGAGTCAGTAACAGCAGCCATTCACAATGCAACAGGGGATCTAGACAGGGGTCACTAATCCCAAAGAAAAGTTGAGATGAGACATGGACACCGTTTGAAGGCTAGAATGCGCATAAATCACTGCTAGGACAGTATGGACTCTGGTCTAAATCACTGTGACCTGTGAACTGATAAAGGAGAGGGTCTATCTCAGTTCCTACCTGCACTTGTCGCAGCAGATCATGTAGCCGTCGTCGTGGGTGAAGCCACAGATGCAGCGGGTGATGTCGGCCCCGTAGCTGCCGTCTTCCGAGGTGCTGAGTGTGGTGCCCCTGGAAGCCTCGTCCTGCAGACCCCCCGGCACAAACAGCCCCTCGCCTGGCCGGATCAGCATGGAGGGGGGAGGGGAGGCCGGGGGAGTGGGCGGGGGGCGCGCCCCATAGTTGTGGTCCTGGGGAGGAGTACATAAAAGATGTTGGTGACACATACAAGCCACAAAATTAAAGAGAGTAGCACACTATATATAAATCCCCAGTAAATCACCAACTTTTCGGCATCACTGTGACTTCTTCAGGATGACACATACAACAGGTTTATACCAGAGAAAAATATCTATGGCGTTCTCTCATTCTTTATGATTTATAGTATATGTCAAACACTGAAATTCTGATTCAACAACTGCAAACGGCCACTTATTTCCAATATGAATTGTTCAATTGTCTTGAATTGGAATTTCCTTTTCATTATTCACTAAGCTAAGACTGCATTGTGATTGACCCTAACCCATATCCAGTCTCCTCCCTCAGGTGAGTGAACTAGCCTGGAGGAAGCTAGCTACCCTTACTGATGATTAACCGGGAGGGAGAGAGTTCAGGTATATTAGGTCTGGTAGCAGGTGAGAGAGAAAGAGAACCAGAGAGAAGTATGCTGTATAGCGAGTACTGTAGTCTAGTATCCTGTATTATAGTGTACGGTAGTGTCATTGTCCTGTATTATAGTGTACGGTAGTGTCAGTATCCTGTATTATAGTGTACGGTAGTGTCAGTGTCCTGTATTATAGTGTATGGTAGTGTCCGTGTACTGTATTATATAGCGTAAGGTAGTGTCCGTGTACTGTATTATATAGCGCAAGGTAGTGTCCGTGTACTGTATTATATAGCGCATGGTAGTGTCCGTGTACTGTATTATATAGCGCATGGTAGTGTCCGTGTACTGTATTATATAGCGCAAGGTAGTGTCCGTGTACTGTATTATATAGCGCATGGTAGTGTCCGTGTACTGTATTATATAGCGTACGGTAGTGTCCGTGTACTGTATTATATAGCGTAAGTGTCCTGTGTCAGTGTCCTGTATTATAGTGTACGGTAGTGTCAGTATCCTGTATTATAGTGTACGGTAGTGTCATTGTCCTGTATTATAGTGTACGGTAGTGTCAGTATCCTGTATTATAGTGTACGGTAGTGTCATTGTCCTGTATTACAGTGTACGGTAGTGTCAGTGTCCTGCATTATAGTGTACGGTAGTGTCAGTATCCTGTATTATAGTGTACGGTAGTGTCATTGTCCTGTATTATAGTGTACAGTAGTGTCAGTATCCTGTATTATAGTGTACGGTAGTGTCATTGTCCTGTATTACAGTGTACGGTAGTGTCAGTGTCCTGTATTATAGTGTACGGTAGTGTCATTGTCCTGTATTATAGTGTACGGTAGTGTCAGTATCCTGTATTACAGTGTACGGTAGTGTCAGTGTCCTGCATTATAGTGTACGGTAGTGTAGTGTCAGCGTACTGTATTATAGTGTACGGTAGTGTCATTGTCCTGTATTATAGTGCATTATAGTGTATGATAGTGTCAGTGTCCTTTATAATAGCGAACGGTAGTGTATTGTATTATAGTGTATGGTAGTATACTGTTAGTGCATTATAGTACAGTGTACGGTCGTGTCATTGTTTTAGTGTATGGTAGTGTGTCTACTGTATTATAGTGTACCGTAGTGTCAGTGTATTGTATTATAGTGCATTATAGTATAGTGTACGGTAGTGTACTGTATTATAGTGTACAGTAGTGTCAGTGTATTATATTATAGCATATGGTAGTGTACTGTAGTGGCAGTTTCCTGTATTGTAGTGTACGGTAGTGTCAGTGTCCTGTATTATAGTGTACGGTAGTGTCAGTGTCCTGTATTATAGTGTACGGTAGTGTCATTGTCCTGTATTATAGTGTACGGTAGTGTCATTGTCCTGTATTATAGTGTACGGTAGTGTCAGTGTCCTGTATTATAGTGTACGGTAGTGTAGTGTCAGCGTACTGTATTATAGTGTACGGTAGTGTCAGTATCCTGTATTATAGTGTACGGTAGTGTCAGTATCCTGTATTATAGTGTACGGTAGTGTCATTGTCCTGTATTATAGTGTACGGTAGTGTCAGTATCCTGTATTATAGTGTACGGTAGTGTCATTGTCCTGTATTATAGTGTACGGTAGTGTCAGTGTCCTGTATTATAGTGTACGGTAGTGTCAGTATCCTGTATTATAGTGTACGGTAGTGTCAGTATCCTGTATTATAGTGTACGGTAGTGTCAGTGTCCTGTATTATAGCGTACGGTAGTGTCAGTGTACGGTAGTGTCAGTGTCCTGTATTATAGTGTACGGTAGTGTCAGTGTCCTGTATTATGGTGTACGGTAGGTAGTGTCATTGTCCTGTATTATAGTGTACGGTAGTGTCAGTATCCTGTATTATAGTGTACGGTAGTGTCAGTGTACGGTAGTGTCAGTATCCTGTATTATAGTGTACGGTAGTGTCAGTATCCTGTATTATAGTGTACGGTAGTGTCAGTGTCCTGTATTATAGTGTACGGTAGTGTCAGTATCCTGTATTATAGTGTACGGTAGTGTCAGTGTACGGTAGTGTCAGTGTCCTGTATTATAGTGTACGGTAGTGTCAGTGTACGGTAGTGTCAGTGTACGGTAGTGTCAGTGTCCTGTATTATAGTGTACGGTAGTGTCAGTGTACGGTAGTGTCAGTGTCCTGTATTATAGTGTACGGTAGTGTCAGTGTCCTGTATTATAGTGTACGGTAGTGTCAGTATCCTGTATTATAGAGTACGGTAGTGTCAGTGTCCTGTATTATAGTGTACGGTAGTGTCATTGTCCTGTATTATAGAGTACGGTAGTGTCAGTGTCCTGTATTATAGTGTACGGTAGTGTCAGTATCCTGTATTATAGTGTACGGTAGTGTCAGTGTACGGTAGTGTCATTGTCCTGTATTATAGAGTACGGTAGTGTCAGTGTCCTGTATTATAGTGTACGGTAGTGTCAGTGTACGGTAGTGTCAGTGTCCTGTATTATAGTGTACGGTAGTGTCAGTGTACGGTAGTGTCAGTGTCCTGTATTATAGCGTACGGTAGTGTCAGTGTACGGTAGTGTCAGTATCCTGTATTATAGTGTACGGTAGTGTCAGTATCCTGTATTATAGTGTACGGTAGTGTCAGTGTCCTGTATTATAGTGTACGGTAGTGTCAGTATCCTGTATTATAGTGTACGGTAGTGTCATTGTCCTGTATTACAGTGTACGGTAGTGTCAGTGTCCTGCATTATAGTGTACGGTAGTGTCAGTGTACGGTAGTGTCAGTGTCCTGTATTATAGCGTACGGTAGTGTCAGTGTACGGTAGTGTCAGTATCCTGTATTATAGTGTATGGTAGTGTCAGTATCCTGTATTATAGTGTACGGTAGTGTCAGTGTCCTGTATTATAGTGTACGGTAGTGTCAGTATCCTGTATTATAGTGTACGGTAGTGTCAGTGTCCTGTATTATAGTGTACGGTAGTGTCAGTGTCCTGTATTATAGTGTACGGTAGTGTCAGTATCCTGTATTATAGTGTACGGTAGTGTCAGTGTCCTGTATTATAGTGTACGGTAGTGTCAGTGTCCTGTATTATGGTGTACGGTAGGTAGTGTCATTGTCCTGTATTATAGTGTACGGTAGTGTCAGTATCCTGTATTATAGTGTACGGTAGTGTCAGTATCCTGTATTATAGTGTACGGTAGTGTCAGTGTCCTGTATTATAGTGTACGGTAGTGTCAGTGTCCTGTATTATAGTGTACGGTAGTGTCAGTGTACGGTAGTGTCAGTGTCCTGTATTATAGTGTACGGTAGTGTCAGTATCCTGTATTATAGTGTACGGTAGTGTCAGTATCCTGTATTATAGTGTACGGTAGTGTCAGTATCCTGTATTATAGTGTACGGTAGTGTCAGTGTACGGTAGTGTCAGTGTCCTGTATTATAGTGTACGGTAGTGTCAGTGTCCTGTATTATAGTGTACGGTAGTGTCAGTGTCCTGTATTATAGTGTACGGTAGTGTCAGTATCCTGTATTATAGTGTACGGTAGTGTCAGTGTCCTGTATTATAGTGTACGGTAGTGTCAGTGTCCTGTATTATGGTGTACGGTAGGTAGTGTCATTGTCCTGTATTATAGTGTACGGTAGTGTCAGTATCCTGTATTATAGTGTACGGTAGTGTCAGTATCCTGTATTATAGAGTACGGTAGTGTCAGTGTCCTGTATTATAGTGTACGGTAGTGTCAGTGTCCTGTATTATAGTGTACGGTAGTGTCAGTGTCCTGTATTATAGTGTACGGTAGTGTTAGTATCCTGTATTACAGTGTACGGTAGTAGCATTGTCCTGTATTATAGTGTACGGTAGTGTCAGTGTCCTGTATTAGTGTACGGTAGTGTTAGTATCCTGTATTATAGTGTACGGTAGTAGCATTGTCCTGTATTATAGTGTACGGTAGTGTCAGTATCCTGTATTATAGTGTACGGTAGTGTTAGTATCCTGTATTATAGAGTACGGTAGTGTCAGTGTCCTGTATTATAGAGTACGGTAGTGTCAGTGTCCTGTATTACAGTGTACGGTAGTAGCATTGTCCTGTATTATAGTGTACGGTAGTGTCAGTATCCTGTATTATAGTGTACGGTAGTGTCAGTGTCCTGTATTATAGTGTACGGTAGTGTCAGTGTCCTGTATTATAGTGTACGGTAGTGTCAGTGTCCTGTATTATAGTGTACGGTAGTGTCATTGTCCTGTATTATAGAGTACGGTAGTGTCAGTATCCTGTATTAGTGTACAGTAGTGTCAGTATCCTGTATTAGTGTACAGTAGTGTCAGTGTCCTGTATTATAGTGTACAGTAGTGTAGTGGTGTGTACTGCAGTGGAGTGTACTCACGGCGTAGGGCAGCCCAATGTAACTGTGGGAGTGGTGAGAGCTAATGCTGTAGATCTGGTGCGGGTAGCTGGACTTCTCCACCACCACAGGGCTGGCCTCTACCGATTCTGGTCTGCTGGACAGAGACAGAGAAACAGAGTTAGGAGGGGGATCCCATTCACAACGTAATAGAGAAGAGAGATCTGTGTGATGTAAAATGAAAGATAGATAGACATACAAGGGGGACAGAAACAGTAAGAAGGGGGATTCCATTTACAACAGCGAGAGAGAGCGAGAGAAGACACAGAGAGAAGACACAGAAAGAGAAAAATGAAAGCTAGACATGAACGAGGGAGAAACAGGAGGGAGATGAGTGTAGCGTTAAAGGACAGGTAGAGTGAGAAAAAGGGTAGAATAGGAGAGAGCAGAGAGAACCTCCTCATAAGCAGTGAGTATTGTTGTGCTTCATTGATTCTCCTCTTCCACTGGCTTAATGAGGAGTGTTTATTTGGGAGGGCTTTAGGGGAGCTGACAGTGGTTGTGACAGAGTGGAAGTGGCCTGCCCCCCATATCACCTCAGCTAACTGGGCAGAGCTGATAGCAGGGTTAATAACTCAAATGGGGACCTAATCTCTCCACAATATTTCAACCCGAACCCCATTTCTGGAGGACACACACACAACATTGACACACGCAGAAACAATAACAGGCATTCACTTCCTTGAGATCATTTATCAAACTGGTAAATCCACTTTTATTCTATGACATTGCAGTGGTGCAGAGAAAGCCTGTCTGGCTGTTTGAACATGGAACCAAGGACATGGGGGTATGGTTAACTAGGCTACTTCTCACTGGCATTGAAGGAGGGAGGAGGGCTTCAAAAGGAAGACAAGTGATATTGGCAAACAGACAACAGATAGGAGATGAAGGAGGGAAGGAGAGATGGGTGGAGTGGCACTGTCAGGAGAGAAGAAAAGAAAGAGATCAGTGACAGCCCAGGCAGTTGAGACTCCAGGCTGATGTCATGACAAATCAGAAGGCTAGCTGATGTTCCAACAACTAATACTGCAACTCCTACATACAAACAGCCTGTTGGTCAGTCATGAGGAAGAAACTCCACCAAATCCTCCCCTTCTCTTACAGGATAGTCCAGACAACTGCTACAAGGTCAAAGAGAGGGAGAGTGAAGGAGAGACAATAGAGATGCCCCCAGGTGTATCCGAGGCTGGCTTTGCACAGCCACAGTCATCTCAGAAGCAGAGGCTAAATGAAACCTTGACAAGAGGCCAACTGCCCTGCCAAGAAGTTTGGCTGACAATGCAGAGTACAAGAGAAAAGCCCACTAAACAAACTGGACAGCTACAAAGGTACCGTATTACAAAATGTATGTGTGGTCTGATGGTGTAGTAGAATGCTAGAATGGCTATATAGAATGGCTATATATATAGAATGGCTATATAGCTCAAACAGGCTATGTAGCATATTCGGACAAGCCAAGACAGTTAGTAGCAGCACAGTAGGGTAGCAAAACTAGGCTACTCAAACGAATGGACGTGCCACGTGTCAGCATGTTAAAGTACAAACACACACCTCTCCAATGCTCCAACCCTCCCTCTCGACACCCCGTCCCTCCTAGGGTAAAGCAGCAGTACAGTACCTGGTGGAGTCAGTCTTTCCCCCCTAGTCTCCCCGCGTGCTGCACACTGTGACCTCTCAATGCTCGCTGTGCAGCACTTCCTTAAACATGGTATTGGCGCTCAAGCAGCAGGCGCTTTGTGTCAAAGTGACAACGTAAGTGCCTGTAAAAAGGTCTAGGGGCGGACCCCGGGGAAGGTGTGTGTACATCTCGCTGAAACACACACACACACACACACACACACACACACACACACACACACACACACACACACACACACACACACACACACACACACACACACACACACACACACACACACACACACACACACACACACACACACACACACACACACACACACACACACACACACACACACACACACACACAGAGTTCACTACCCTCCCCAGGGCAGAGAAGTAATCCAAGCCAAATCCAAAGAAACTTTAAAGTAGACTACTGAAAACAGTGTGAATGATTTACTTGGGTAACAATCTATACTTCATATTCAGGGATTTGCAGGGATGCAGCATGCATCATTCAGTGAGAGAGAGAACATTCATGTATTAAAATGAAATCAGTGAGCGTATGACGAGTCATTAAAATGGGCTTTATTGTGCTTTCCTGGGATAGTCCCTCTGGTGAGAGAGGGGGATGATAGACAAAGGAGAAGAGAACAGACATGTGATGAGCCAGTTTGTTTGACGGATGGCGAGGGGCCATGTTTGGTTTCAGTGTGAGTGGCCAAAGGGACTGAGACTGACTGCATCAATCATGTCTGTCTCATAGGAAGTCAGGGACGAAGACACAGAGTACATGATGCTATAGTCAATCACAATCACACACGTCTAGGGGGAAGCTATGAGATGTGAGACACCGGGAGACTCAGAGAGCACAGACAGCAGAAAGAGACAGCAGAGATGGAACGGAGGTGTCAATTAAACAGACAGCTAGGCATGTGCTAATCATAGCTCACAGCTCAAGAGAGAGCTTAATATGGAGCCAGAGATCACACACACCGACAGAGACAGAGAGAGCGAGAGCGAGGGACAGCGCGAGGGAGAGAGACACAGAGCGAGACACAGAGAGAGACAGCGCACTTCTGCACAGCCAGCCAACACACACACACACACACCGCTGCATCTTTCAGAGGGAGGTGGAGAGGCAGTGACTGCTCCTCTGGGACTAGTACTGCTGTTCCTAGGGTTAGCAAGTTAGCACACTAATGCTAACCTCTGCCCTGTGTTGAGAACACGAGGGGCTCGAGGAGGAACAAGGATCTGTGACTTGTTTTATTAGTAGGGTGGAAGGAAGAGGGCTAGATGATAACTACCCTGGTCTGTGGGCACAGTGGAGGTAGGTAGTCCTGTGTGTGTTACAGACAGTCAGCCATACTCTGTACTCCCTCACAGTGGAGGTAGGTAGTCCTGTGTGTGTGTGTGTTACAGACAGCCAGCCATACTCTGTGCTCCCTCACAGTGGAGGTAGGTAGTCCTGTGTGTGTGTGTGTGTGTGTGTGTGTGTGTGTGTGTGTGTGTGTGTGTGTGTGTGTGTGTTACAGACAGCCAGCCATACTCTGTACTCCCTCAGTGGAGGTAGGTAGTCCTGTGTGTGTGTGTTACAGACAGCCAGCCATACTCAGTGCTCCCTCACAGTGGGGGTAGGTAGTCCTGTGTGTGTGTGTGTGTTACAGACAGACAGCCATACTCTGTGCTCCCTCACAGTGGAGGTAGGTAGTCCTGTGTGTGTGTGTGTTACAGACAGCCAGCCATACTCTGTACTCCCTCACAGTGGAGGTAGGTAGTCCTGTGTGTGTGTGTGTGTGTTACAGACAGCCAGCCATACTCTGTGCTCCCTCACAGTGGAGGTAGGTAGTCCTGTGTGTGTGTTACAGACGGACAGCCATACTCTGTACTCCCTCACAGTGGAGGTAGGTAGTCCTGTGTGTGTGTGTGTTACAGACAGCCAGCCATACTCTGTGCTCCCTCACAGTGGAGGCCCAATTCAAGCTTGTTAACTTCTTTTGACAAAATCTGCATTAGGCAGGCAGACGCAGAGCGGAGAGAGAAGGATAGAGAGAGGGCTTAAACCCCGACCCTACGAACAGAAGGGCCCTGGGCTGAGACGCGGCCCTTAAAAAAGCTGACAAAGGGGGAGGAGGGGGAAAGAGAGGTGAGCGCGAACCATTTAAGACGCCTTAACCACAAGAGGGCCACCTGTCATTCAGCCTGATGACCATGGCAATGGCCCCTGCGCAGTGCGGAAGGGAGACATTGGGGAGGTTTCTATGGCAACCAGCTGTGGCCGCCTGCAACAGCTCTTAAGGCTGGGGGAGAGTGACACCGTCCCATTTAAAGAGACAAGCCCTCTAAAAGCAGACCTTTGTGTTCTTCAACCACAGGAGCACAGAGGAGGTCTCTCTTATTTGTCTAGAATACTTGCCAGTATCCCTGAGGAGGGTATAGGGAATACTGTGAGAGGGTGGTATGTTGTTGCCATGGCGACAGGCTCTACTCCCCTAACAAGGTGCACAGCGCCATTTTCAGAGAAATTCTCCCTCCACCTGGTGGTGTCAGGTTGGTAGGAATCATTCTAAATCATGACATTGGCTACACTGACACTGTATTACACAGAAGCAATAACTTAGAAACAGAAAGTGAACAGTAAGGGTGTGTGATGTTAGGTAGTCATAAACACAGCATATGTTGTACCTGTTGGGGATGGGGGCGCTGTTTAGACTATTTATGCTAATGTGGCTAATTTTTTAAACGGCTTCCCACAAAATCCTTGATCGTACAATATGCATATTATTATTATTATTGGATAGAAAACAGTCTATAGTTTCTATAGGAGTTGAAATTTTGTCTCTAAGTGGAACAGAGCCCATTCTACAGCAATTTCCCTGACATGGAGTCAGATTTGAGAAATGTTGGCCACTTTTCTGAAGTCAGTTAAAAGGGCACTGTCGTTGCTATGACTATACGGACACTTCTTACGTCTTCCCCTGGATGCCTTTACGTGATGACGATTCCAACGGGGTCGATTGCTCGTTCACAGGCCCTACAAATGAAAAAAACCTTTAGCTAGCAAGTCTTTTCTTGCTGCGTAACGCGCGTGGAAGACACCGACCCTCTCCTGTTCCAAGCGTTAGTTTAGCCTGTTATATTTCTCCGGTCATCTTTTCACTCGTTATAGGAGTTAAAAACATCATAAGGTAGTTAATTTAAAGCGTTTTATAGCAATTTATATCCGTTTAGTGCGATTTTGGGACATTTATTTTTGCAACGATGTGAAAAGTTGGGCATGCTTTTCAGTTCATCCCGAACTCAGTTGACATTTCCACATGGCAAGAGGACAGCTTTCCACCAAAAGACGATTTCTCCCAAGAAAGGATCCTTTGCCCAAGATACTGATGGAAGAACAGCTCAAGGTAGGACATTTTTATTATGATAAATCGTGTTTCTGTAGAAAAATTTTAGTGGCTTAGGACGCCATGTTTTTTGACGTAGCTTCGCTTGGCGCAAACTGTATTGAAAAGTAAGGATAAATTAAAAAATGTAATAACGCAATTGTATTAAGAATTAAATTGTCTATCAATCCCTGTCCACCCTATATTTTTTAGTCACGTTTATGAGTATTTATGTATAAGAGTAGATCACTGTCTAAGTGGCGCAAGGACATTTTCTGACCAGCTGAGCTACATTTCACATTGTCTAACCATGATTTTGGTGGCTAAATATAAACATTTTCGATCAAACTGTATATGCATGTTGTAATGTGATGTTACAGGAGTGTCATCGGAAGAATTAAAAAAAAAATTAATATCTTTTGGCGATGTTGACTTTTATCGCTCACTTTGGCTAGAATCAATGCTGGGCTGCTAATTGCTATGTGCTAAGCTAATATAACGATTTATTGTGTTTTCGCTGTAAGACACTTAGAAAATCTGAAATATTGTCTGTATTCACAGGATCTGTGTCTTTCGATTCGTGTATGCTGTGTATTTTTACGAAATGTTTGATGATTAGTAGTTAGGTAAACACGTTGCTCATTGTAATTATTCTAGTCCATTTGTGATGGTGGGTGCAATTGTAAACTATGCCATCTACCTGAAATATGCACTTTTTTCTAACAAAACCTATCCCATACCATAAATATGTTATCAGACTGTCATCTAATGAGTTTTTTTGTTGGTTAGGGGCTATAAATATCTTAGTTTAGCCGAATTGGTGATGGCTACTGGTGTTGGTGGACAAATAAAAGATGGTGGATTATGCTAATGTGTTTTTAGGTAATAGATGTACATCTTTACATATTGTGTCTTCCCTGTAAAACATTTTAAAAATCGGAAATGTTGACTGGATTCACAAGATCTGTGTCTTTCATTAGCTGTATTGGACTTTAATGTGTGAAAGTTAAATATTTAAAAAAAATATTTTTTTTGAATTTCGCGGCACTGGTTTTTCAGTGGGGGGGGGGGGGGGGGGGGGGGGTGCCGCTAGCGCCACGCTGATCCTAGACAGGTTAAGTGACAAGCGCTTCTGCCTCAAATCTTCTCTACAAAGTATGTTTTGTCATATATGGAACTTGGATGGTCTGGTCAGATTAGGGCATTGAGAATGTCTATGGGAAGTGATGGGTGTGAGACGGTGAGTAGTGCTATTATTGTGATCAATGGCAGTGATTGACCAGGCCTGTCCCTTACAGCAGACAGCAGGGCTATGGAGCCCCTCAGCGGGGCTAGAGAGAGAGACACAGAGAGAGAGAGAGACAGAGACACAGAGCTAGACAGACAGAGATAGAGCTAGACAGAGAGAGAGAGAGAGAGAGACACAGAGAGACAGAGACACAGAGAGAGAGAGACACAGAGAGTTAGAGAGAAAGAGAAACACACACAGAGAGTTAGAGAGAGACACACAGGGTTAGAGAGACAGAGAGAGAGACACACACAGAGAGAGAGCGAGAGACAGAGAGAGAGAGACACACAGAGAGACAGAGACACAGAGAGAGAGAGACACAGAGAGAGAGAGACACACACACACAGAGAGTTAGAGAGAGAGAGAGAAAGAGACACACACAGAGAGTTAGAGAGTTGGACACACACAGAGAGTTAGAGAGTTGGACACACACAGAGAGTTAGAGAGTTGGACACACACAGAGAGTTAGAGAGAGACACACAGAGAGACAGAGACACAGAGAGAGAGAGAGACACAGAGAGAGAGACACAGAGAGTTAGAGAGAGAGAGAGACACACACACACAGAGTTAGAGAGTTGGACACACACAGAGAGTTAGAGAGTTGGACACACACAGAGAGTTAGAGAGTTGGACACACACAGAGAGTTAGAGAGAGACACACACAGAGAGTTAGAGAGAGACACACACACACACACAGAGAGTTAGAGAGAGACACACACACACACACACACACACACACAGAGAGTTAGAGAGAGACACACACACACACACACACACAGAGTTAGAGAGGGACACACACACACACACACAGAGTTAGAGAGGGACACACACACACACACAGAGAGTTAGAGAGGGACACACACACACACAGAGAGTTAGAGGGGGACACACACACACACAGAGAGTGAGAGAGAGAGACACACAAAGAGATTGAGAGAGAGAGACACACACAGAGAGTGAGAGAGAGAGACACACACAGAGAGTGAGAGAGAGAGACACACACAGAGAGTGAGAGAGAGAGACACACACAGAGAGTGAGAGAGAGAGACACACACAGAGAGTGAGAGAGAGAGACACACACAGAGAGTGAGAGAGAGACACACACAGAGAGTGAGAGAGAGACACACACAGAGAGTGAGAGAGAGACACACAGAGAGAGAGAGAGACACACACAGAGAGTTAGAGAGAGACACACACAGAGAGTTAGAGAGAGACACACACAGAGAGTTAGAGAGAGACACACACAGAGAGTTAGAGAGAGACACACACAGAGTTAGAGAGAGACACACACAGAGTTAGAGAGAGACACACACAGAGTTAGAGAGAGACACACAGAGTTAGAGAGAGACACACAGAGAGTTAGAGAGACACACAGAGAGTTAGAGAGACACACAGAGAGTTAGAGAGACACACAGAGAGTTAGAGAGAGACACACAGAGAGTTAGAGAGAGACACACAGAGAGTTAGAGAGAGACACACAGAGAGTTAGAGAGACACACATAGAGTTAGAGAGACACACATAGAGTTAGAGAGAGAGACACATAGAGTTAGAGAGAGAGACACACAGAGAGAGCGAGAGACACACAGAGAGTTAGAGAGACACACATAGAGTTAGAGAGACACACAGAGAGTTAGAGAGAGACACACAGAGTTAGAGAGAGACACACAGAGTTAGAGAGAGACACAGAGAGTTAGAGAGAGACACAGAGAGTTAGAGAGAGACACACAGAGAGTTAGAGAAACACACAGAGAGTTAGAGAAACACACAGAGTTAGAGAGAGACACACAGAGAGTTAGAGAGAGACACACAGAGAGTTAGAGAGAGACACACAGAGAGTTAGAGAGACACACAGAGAGTTAGAGAGACACACAGAGTTAGAGAGAGACACATAGAGTTAGAGAGACACACATAGAGTTAGAGAGACACACAGAGAGTTAGAGAGAGACACACAGAGTTAGAGAGAGACACACAGAGTTAGAGAGAGACACACAGAGAGTTAGAGAGACACACAGAGAGTTAGAGAAACACACAGAGAGTTAGAGAAACACACAGAGTTAGAGAGAGACACACAGAGAGTTAGAGAGAGACACACAGAGAGTTAGAGAGAGACACACAGAGAGTTAGAGAGACACACAGAGAGTTAGAGAGACACACATAGAGTTAGAGAGAGACACATAGAGTTAGAGAGACACACATAGAGTTAGAGAGACACACAGAGAGTTAGAGAGAGACACACAGAGTTAGAGAGAGACACACAGAGTTAGAGAGACACACAGAGAGTTAGAGAAACACACAGAGAGTTAGAGACACACAGAGTTAGAGAGAGACACACAGAGAGTTAGAGAGAGACACACAGAGTTAGAGAGAGACACACAGAGAGTTAGAGAGACACACAGAGAGTTAGAGAGACACACAGAGAGTTAGAGAGACACACAGAGTTAGAGAGACACACACAGAGTTAGAGAGACACACATAGAGTTAGAGAGACACACAGAGAGTTAGAGAGACACACAGAGAGTTAGAGAGACACACAGAGAGTTAGAGAGACACACAGAGAGTTAGAGAGACACACAGAGAGTTAGAGAGACACACAGAGAGTTAGAGAGACACACAGAGAGTTAGAGAGACACACAGAGAGTTAGAGAGACACACAGAGAGTTAGAGAGACACACATAGAGTTAGAGAGACACACAGAGAGTTAGAGAGAGACACACAGAGAGTTAGAGAGACACACAGAGAGTTAGAGAGACACACAGAGAGTTACAGAGACACACATAGAGTTACAGAGACACACATAGAGTTAGAGAGAGACACACAGAGAGTTAGAGAGAGACACACAGAGAGTTAGAGAGAGACACATAGAGTTAGAGAGAGACACACAGAGTTAGAGAGAGACACACAGAGAGTTAGAGAGACACACAGAGTTAGAGAGACACACACAGAGTTAGAGAGACACACACAGAGTTAGAGAGACACAGAGAGTTAGAGAGACACACAGAGAGTTAGAGAGAGACACACAGAGTTAGAGAGAGACACACAGAGTTAGAGAGAGACACACAGAGAGTTAGAGAGACACATAGAGTTAGAGAGAGACACACAGAGTTAGAGAGAGACACACAGAGAGTTAGAGAGACACACAGAGTTAGAGAGACACACAGAGTTAGAGAGACACACACAGAGTTAGAGAGACACACACAGAGTTAGAGAGACACACACAGAGTTAGAGAGACACACAGAGAGTTAGAGAGACACACAGAGAGTTAGAGAGACACACAGAGAGTTAGAGAGACACAGAGTTAGAGAGAGAGACACATAGAGTTAGAGAGAGAGACACACAGAGAGAGCGAGAGACACACAGAGAGTTAGAGAGACACACAGAGAGTTAGAGAGACACACAGAGAGTTAGAGAGACACACATAGAGTTACAGAGACACACAGAGAGTTAGAGAGACACACAGAGAGTTAGAGAGACACACAGAGAGTTAGAGAGACACACAGAGAGTTAGAGAGACACAGAGTTAGAGAGACACACAGAGAGTTAGAGAGACACACAGAGAGTTAGAGAGACACACAGAGAGTTAGAGAGACACATAGAGTTAGAGAGAGAGACACACAGAGAGAGCGAGAGACACACAGAGAGAGCGAGAGACACACAGAGAGAGCGAGAGACAGAGACACAGGGAATTAGAGAGAGAGACACACACAGGGAGTTAGAGACAGAGTTAGAGATAGAGACACAGAGAGTGAGAGAGAGAGCGAGAGACAGAGACACAGAAGAGAGAGAGACACAGAAGAGCGAGAGAGAGAAACACAGAGAGTTCGAGAGAGAGAGAGAGAGACACACACACAGGGAGTTAGAGACCGAGAGTTAGAGATAGAGAGACACAAAGAGTTAGAGATAGAGACACAGAGAGTGAGAGAGAGAGAGAGAGAGAGAGACAGAGACACAGAGAGAGCAAGAGACAGAGACACAGAAGAGAGAGACACAGAAGAGCGAGAGAGACAGAGAGTTAAAGAGCAAGAGAGAGAAACACAGAGTTAGAGAGAGAGAGAGACACAGAGAGTTAGAGAGAGACACACACAGAGAGCTTTAGGCCGTAAGGGGGGATATGGTAGACAGACACAGCCAGATGACATGGCCAATTAACGTGAATGAGGAAGTGGGGGAGAAAGGATGAAATAAAAAAGAGAGAGTGGGTGAGAAAGAGATTGGAGGGGGGGGTGGGGGTGAGAAAGAGATGGGAGGGGGGTGAGAGCAGCAGACAATGGAGGAGAGGCAGAGAATGAGTGAAAAGGCAAATAGAGAGAGTAAGAGAAGAGTGAGATGAATCATGAGATGCTGGGTTTGGCCCGAAGACGTTGGTATACTCACTCTGAGCCTGCAGCCATTTCCAGGTATGAGGTGTCTGCTGTGTCCACCCCTACAGGGATCACTATGCTCATGACGTTCTTTGCTGGTCAATTCTTGTCCTACTGAGTCCAGAGCATGGGAGTCCAAAACACTGAGGCATGCCAGCCACAGCACTCATTGCAGACATCTAAGTGCATCCACAAGGCCTGCCAACACACAGAGGGAGAGAGACAACAAGGGAGTTAGCATGGTGAAAAGGGGACAGTCACCTATTTGAAACTAGATCAGACAGACTGAAAACTGGGGTATTTACAGGAATCACCATGATTCATAAATTCAGCTGTGTGAGATGTAGGTACTAGCTAACTGCTAGATACACAGAAAATAAACAGCACGATAGGAATTTCCCTAGTAAAGCTCTCAAAGAGAACCCTCGCCCACCTCACTGGCTACCTGAGACATTAATGGATGCAAGGGGGAAGAGAAGCTATAGTAAGGCGATGCCTGATGTCGGTAAACTGGTCAAATGCGACCTCTACACAGACTGCCACGAATGCAGGATGCTGCGGTGGCAGTGTTCCACCACAAGGGGGTGTGAGAGAACACAGAGCTCTGACTGGCGGCCATTAATGGAGAAGGAGAAAGAAAAACGCAACACAGAGAGGCCATCTTTTCCCCGAGCAGGATTTTTCTATTGAGCAGAACAGAGTACACACACACACACTCGCTCTCTAAAAGGAACAACCACACACGCACAATCCTTTAAAGCTGTAATTAGAGCTGCCACAAGCCCCTGGCTGTCTGGATGTGAAAGCCAGTGTTAAATAGGCATCTTGTCTCACTCTCCCCCTCTCACACTGTTTGCTCAGCATTGCAGGTGGACAGAAGATGCATAGAAAGACTAAGTCAATAATTAACTCCATTAGGTGTCACACAGACTGCAGCCTCTCTCTGATGAAGAGAGAAGTAGGACGAGGGACTAAATGGTAGGTTGACAGACAGAGGTAGCCACTCCCGCTAACAGGCAATAACAATGCTATGTACATAGACTAAATAGACCTGTCCCAATTAGCCTATACACAAACAAACAAACAGTGGGTGGTAATGTACAGGCTATTGTAGCTTATAGCCTACGTAATGCAATGCATGTGTCCAGACAGGGGCATATGAGCTGGCCTTGATACTGAGAGCACAGCGTTGTTGATAAGTGGGATTAGTGGGAGGGACACATGCCTAGACAAAATAGGCTGGAGTTCACACCTCTGTGTGTGTACCAGCCCAGGCATCCAGCAGAGAGGGCTCATCTTTGAGACACTGCTATAAAAATCTGGACATTTCAGGTTTACTAGACCTCCGAAACAGTTTTACAGTCCCTTTAAACAGCAGGGCCCATATCACAGCACAGCTTTGTGTGGCTCAATTAACAATAGAAACCAATTGTTGGTGTAACATTTCCCCATAACAGGGCACTTAGCCAGAAGACTGAAATGACATAAAACCTTTTTGTGTTATCTCTAAGGCTCACTATGTTTTGGTGTAGTAAAAATCACCTCCTTCGGTAACAGGCCGTCTGTTTCCAAGCGTTTTGCTCTGATCTTCTCAGCCTGTCTAAGGGAATCCTGCTGTCACTGCTCAGGAATACACACACACACACACATGCTCAGCTCACTCACACACACACAACCACCCCCGCAGACAGATAACCCAAACCCCCTCCCCTTCTAGACCCTTGCACACATTCCTTTGCTGGGAGGCACCCAGGGGCGCGCATTCACACACACACTGCACCAGGGCCAGACACATTCAAGACACACAAAAGGGGGGTTGGAAAAAAGGCTAACGAGTACAGTACAGCATTCCTGACTAAATCTGAGCGCTGTGACTGCCTCCGACGCTCCTCCCACTTCCTCTAGCGGAGCTGACTGTCACACAGGACCAACATGCCAAAAAAAGCAGAGGAAAAAGACAAACACTCCCTCGCTCCTTCTGCCCTCCCTCGCTGTGCCCCATCCACCCCACCCGGATGTCTCTCCTCTTCCTAAATAAACCTCAGAGCATGGAAGGGAAGGGGAGTGCCGCAGACAGGGCTCCTAATTACAAAGAGTCTGGAAGAGAGACAGAGCATGGTGAAGAAGGGGAAAGGAGAGAGAGAGTACAGGAGGGAAAGGGGGAGAGAAACACAAAGCAAAAAATGATGATAGAACACTAGCTAGTCAAGCGAGAAGGAAAGCTGTGGCGCTTTTGTACCCCACTCCCCCTTTCGTTCTGTCTGAGGTTCTCTCATCACGGATCTCACAGCACTGCAGGGAGCCTTCCAAATGAACCATCTACCCTCTGTTTGGGAGAGGCGCCCAAACTCCTGTATGGGCACTAGGGTTCCTCTAGCACAGGCAGGCACAGCAGCCTTCTGAGACTACGTGGGAGAGTAGAGCAGAGACTAGAGCTGAGCCCACTCTCCCCCCTCTTCTCATTTGCCATTCTCCCTTTCCCAATCTCCCCTCCTCACTAAGGCCACAGTCACGTCATTGTGTGGGGGAATAACTTTCCTTTTCAGACAGACCAGTCACTGAACTGCATTCAGCAGGGAACACACACACACACACACAGTTGGAGCCGCCGTACGTCAGAGCTTGTTTTCGTTGAGGCTCTTTGGGCCAAGTCTCAGTGTTTGATTTTGAGCCGGGAGAAGAGAACGATGGATATAAAGACGGGCTTCTAACGGACCCCGCGCTCCTCCTTCCCTCCAAGTTCCCAACAGAGCTGAAGTGACTTCACACCATCCTCATAGGCTGAGTCATCGCAGCAGCCAGCCACGAGCGTGCACACACACACACCAACATAAACACACGCCTATACACTGGAAAAAGACACCATCAGAATGTCACAACCCTTCCTTTCACAGTGCCCAAACAGGGCTACTCTCTGCATCAGCTGTCCTGTCCTTCATTAATCACTGTGCCCAAGCTGCCAGGGCTCCCTCTGTGCTTTACCTCTGAAGGTGAAGCCATACATCAATAATACAGGACATTAGAGATGTAGGCCTACATTGTGTGTATGCATGTGTTAGAGATTGTGTGCCACTAGTGGCGAGTAGATACGTTCTACTGTGATGTTTACCATTGACCACCTATCGCGCAGTAGCAAACTGCACTGTGTCCAGACCCACTAAAAGGCATTGGAGAGAGAATGATGTTGCTTTGTCCACATCCACACTCTGCAGAGCACACTAACCAGCAGACAATGGCCCCGGGCCAGCACTCTGTGTGTGTGTGTGAGAGTGAGTGACAGTGGGCCCTAGAGGCTACTCTATACACATCAGCCTACACACTTTGGGCTTGTACCCTGTCAAACGAACACACACAGAGGGTAAAGGAGGGATCTCCCATCTCAGGTGCAGGGTACAGCCAGCCAGCCAAGGTTTTCAGTCCAGTACATCCAGGTTCTGACAGCTGGTCTGGGGCAGCCCTACTCTGGCCCTGTTCTGGCCTACTCTCCCTCGATACACCCTCCTCTCGTCCACTCCCTAACACAGCACGGCTCCATTTGACATTCTTAAATTTGATAAGGATGACCGATGACAAACAAAATCATTGATTTGCGTCGAGCTCGCCTGTCAACCTGAGTGACTCAGTCTTGTCTATATTAGGAAAGAAAGGTCAACTACTCAAACCAAATAAAAGTGAGACTGACAGGCTCAAATGTAGCTTTTCTGTGCCTGGTGTTAATCGTAGGCCTAGATTATTTTTGCCCATATTGTGCAGCCCTACGTGGCAGTGTTGCAATTATCTCAAAGTGCAGGAAATGCAGAAATTAATAAAAATGGCAGAAATTATTTTTGGATGAGGTTGAAAACAGTATAAAACAATCAGAATCGAGAAAGACTCATTGAAATCACCCTAGGGCCTCGCACTACTCATAAAGCTTAATTTACAAAATGTATTAAAAAAAAATACATTAAATACCATCAAAAATATGAAAAATAAAGTGCTATATTTTGGCCATATCGCCCAGCCCTGGTCAGAGACACTCAAGCCCCAATACAGCACTGTTCCATGATCGGTTTCACGCCTGGCTCGCACTGGCGTTATATCACCAACCACTACATTCACTCTCGCCTCCACTGAGTCTGCCCAGTACCCAGCATGCCTTGCACCAAGTAAGTAGCGCTAGCATGTAGCACAGCAACAGGAAGTGGGCAGGGTTAGGGAAGTATCAGGATTGCTGTTGCAGCTGTCCCAGGCCAGGGGCACCTATTTGGGAGGTAGTCTAACTAGCGAAAGGTCCATTTAACAAGGGATCAATTAGAGCCCAGAACCGCAAAAGAACCCTGTCTCCCTCTCCTCCTCGTGTGTGACCTATGTGACTGTGCTGGGCCTCAGAGCAAGACCAGCCTCCTATGAGCTACTAAAGGCCTGACTCTAGCTCTACACAGAAAGGGAGGACACTGGAGGCTTAGAACCATAGAGCCAGGCAGCCCCACAGGGTAAAACTACCTAGGCTGGCAGTGTACTGTTGTCAGCCAGCTATATCTATACAGATGATACAGTTTTAGGATGGAGTCTGTTGTTCTCCAGGGACAGAGGAAACAACACAAACACAAGTGGCACTCTTTACAGTGGAGGATGAGGCAGGCAGAGAGGATGTCAATAGATTCTCACCAGCTCCATTGAGCTATTGCCTTCTTCTGTCCTACCCAGCACTGCTTTCGATACAGCAGACTAGCAGTAAACATCCTGCATAGTGAACTCCTTCACTTCCTCCCTCTGTGGCCCACTATCCTGGCTATTGGCCGCTCGAAAAGCCTTCATAGCTTCTCTTATTGAGCAGGGCACCCACCAGGGGGAGCGAGGAGAGGGAACCAGAGAAGGCAGTGTGAGTCAGTGTGTGAGGCAATTTGAATACAGCGCAGTTAGGGAGACTGTTAGAATGCTACAAGACCGTGACATGGTTATAGTAGCATGACTGCCACGAAGCAAGAAGCGCCCCAGCCAGTGCATGGCCTCTAGCACCAGGACAGAGCAGAGGCCACTGTCCCTTTAAGAGGAAGAAGAGGTAGGTGACTGGGGATTGTGTATTATATATCAGCTTCTGATTAGACACAGCAGGACCGCTCTCATCCAGTATTTATAACATGTCCACACAAAATGGAGGCATTTTTGCTGTATTCAGAGGCCAACATCGAGGGAAACAGTCGTTTTTTTACTGTGCCAGCTACATCCATACACACAGTCCTCGTTACTTGTCAGAGGGTTCCAGCCTGCAGCGGTTCAAACCAGTGTCTATTTTACTTCCCGGCAGGGGCCCAAGTCTCCCAGGGCCTCTCTGCATCTAGGTCTCTACTGCATGAATGATATCACAAACGTATCATGACATCATTTGTTTGGTGGAGGATGAATCCCACTATGGAAAGCCTAGAGGGAGCAGTGTATAGCAGTCGGAGGCCTTACTTAACCCCCACCGTTGACAGGCATTTGTGAAACAAGCACCTTTGTCAGTGAAAAGAAAGATCAGGAGTCACAAGTAAATGAGTGCCTGTATCAGTGTCAGTCAGTCAGCGACGATAGCCTACACAGCTCTCTCATTAGGCTCCTCTAGAGAAAGAAAGAGAGCAGCTGCACAGCCTCACTGTGGGGAAAACTGAAAACACCTCTGCCTCCAATGATTTGTCCTCCTGTCCTCGATTGGCAGAGGGGGAATTAACATAACCCTCGCCTCATAAGGACACAGAAGACTAATTAGTGCCGTCTTGGAGAACCAAAACAGAATAGATTAATGGCAATCTCTCTCGGCAGCCTCCATTCAAGATGGCCACAAATCCGGATAATTTTCTGTTCACGTAAGGAGGAGTCTCTTCTTACATGGCTATGGCAACATGGGGTCATGAGGAAAAAGGAGGAGGAAAAAAACACTGGGCGGCTGTCTCAAACTGGCATTTGGACAGAGGCTGCCAAAGTTTGCACCACAGAGAAGTCTCCAGCTTCTCTGGTTTGTCTCACAGGCCAGTAGGGAGGAAGGAATGGAGCGGTGTAGAGCTGCCTGCCTCACACCATCCCAAAACTAGAGCCACCATCAGGGGACGGACTACTGTGAATGAGGCCTGAGCTGATGGAAAAATGTCACAACACATGAAAGGAAAGACATGCACTGTCAGGAGAAGATTGTTTGTGCAAAGTGGAGGCTTGTGTGTATGTGTGAGATGTAGCCAGGCAAGTTTAAAAAGCCTTGTTGGGAGACTTGGGCTCCTTGTTATTTCTATAAGGAGTGATATAGAGCTCCTCGCTGGCCAGCTGTGTGTTATCATGAATTGTCAACACTGTCACCAAAACAGCAGACAACAAAAAAAATTGCCATTTATTTTCACTATTGGGTTATTTGGTGACGGGCATCTGTTCTGAGTCTGTGAGGAGCTGAGAGGGGGGGGGGGGGGGGGGCAAGAGGAGGGCAGCAGGTCTTTGTCAATGTCAAAGGGAAATAACCAAGTCAGCGGTTGTTTCATTCCCCCTTCACAAAACGCAACGCCTTTGGCCACCAGGTAGGACTTGAGAAACTGCCTGTTTATCTATTCATGAATTTAATGTGAATTATGGAAATTTTCCAAATTGGAAAGTACAATTGAGACAAATTAGCCTATGTTCCAAAGAGCTAGGCCTAACCACACTGAAATCTTCCTAGCTAATTTAATGACTGAGTTTCTAGTACTAGTCATACCCGAACACTGGTAAATATTACACAAGCACATAGTTCCAGCCATAATGACACAAATCATGGTTGTTGTGACCTGCTTGTTCTATGGTTCATATCCACAATCAGTATAATGCTGTCCTCCTCAGTCAAGCTGACCTTTAGATAATTACTACTTATTAACTGCATATACATGCTTACCCCATAAAATAGCATTGATGTTTCATGAACCTACCATTCTACCACAGTAAGAGAATGGGTAGGTAAATGATAGTGAAGTATGAGATATTAAAAATGTCCATCTAGTGCTTTCTACAAACACATGAGTTAGACTAGTAGCCTACTTACTGTTAAATGTGGTAACTTAGTCCAACGTGCCAGAAATGGGTGGGAATGTTTAGTGTTGGACAAAGCATGAGGTCAAAGAAGAGTGGGGGTGGCAATAAACCTCGTATTGTTCTTTATACAAAGTGCTGCGTTTGTATCCTGTTATGCAACTCCTCAATATGACAACCTGCTAATAACATAGCCAAATTCAGCAACTACAATAAATCTAATCTGACGTATATTGCGTTGTAGTACAATCTGTATATACATCTTGCTCTACAAATACAATGCATCATGAAACACAATATTAGCAAAGCAATTTGATTGAACGACATGGGGGGGCTATTAGCTAACTAGACAGTTGGCCAGCGAATCTCAAACTATTTTATGACCTGACAAATGTATGTTTGCACCAAACGCGGACCTTGTCGTTGTTTAAATGTACGACAAAAAGCTGTCC
The DNA here is from genome assembly GCF_029448725.1 of Salvelinus fontinalis. Classification (NCBI taxonomy): domain Eukaryota; kingdom Metazoa; phylum Chordata; class Actinopteri; order Salmoniformes; family Salmonidae; genus Salvelinus; species Salvelinus fontinalis. Next base: position 14,145,257 of record NC_074703.1, on the reverse strand, counting down.
TTATTAATCTATCCCATTGTGCACTCGCTTTCCCGTGAGTGTGTCGGCGCTGCAGTCAGCTCAGCCGATAGGGGTGTGGAGGGCTGAACATAGCTATTAAATTACCACAACATCAAGCCAAGCCGCCATTTTCATAGCGCTTTTCTAAGGACAGCGAGAAAACCGTGTAACTGGGGGGACGGACCCTCGCCACGAGAAGAAAATCCCCAAGAAAGCAATCAATCGTCTTTCAGACATTCTTACTTAAGTATCAATCTGTCGATGCCGTTTCTGTGTAATTATTATTTGAAAAATGTAGAATCTCGTCGATAATTTAGCCAGCGGGTTAGCTAACTAGCCATGCTAGCTAGCTGCGATGGCTTTCAAAGATACAAAACGTTGGCTAGCGCTTCTCGACAAATGAACCATTGTCTCAAGCTACGTAGCTAGCGGCTAACACATTACATTGGGCCTCTGTCTTGAAAAAAATAACATTTTAAGCTTGTACTACTACCAGACTGCCACATCAGTTGTAGTACTTAGCTAGCTAATATTAGCGTTCGAACTGCGTCGTTACGCAGGCCAACGAGGGCTTTAACATGAAAAGATTAGCTACCTAAGTTAGTGAGGTTAGTAAACACGTCATGGTGTGAACAACGCGCAAATGTAACACGCTTGCCGAATATACATTCTCGCATTTAATTATTTTTGAAATAACATTGTCTCAATCTATTGTAAACAATCGCACAATTTAAACGGTCAAAGAGGCTACATTGTCAGTGGAGGCAAGATTCCCCGATTTGGAGTATGCCCCCTCCACGGAGGTATGGTCCCCTCCCCCCACGTTTGCAGCAGTTAAACCACATATCCCTTAATTTAGATTCAGAGGGTATAATGCATTTGTCAGCTAGCAACAAAATAGAAGGGTGGGAGTTTACCGGTCCAATAGCCGTTTGTTCAACTCGTGACTGAGGAGGCCTCTAGTTTTATATCTAAAAAAGCATTTACACAATAGTGGACATGCGATTGAAATTTGAAAAGAAATATAATGCAACTACAATTAACATAAATAATTATACGTAGTCTTTAGTTATCTAGCTGTATATGTAAACAAAAGCCCTGTCAATGCCCTCTGCGCAACACCACATTTTGTGGACTTGTTGGCTAGTTATTCATAAACGGAAATAAACCTTCCTAGGATCAACAAGAAGCGCACTTCCAACCACATGCAAATATGGAGCTAGATAACGAGTACGGATGTGTTAAACCAAGCCAGTCGAACAAATACTGCAATACAATTCACGATTTACTTGTTCTGTAAGTAAATTTTTACCACTAGCCTATTGCATGGGAGTACATTGGCAAACTGACCATCCTTTGGGGACTGGTTGAAAATGAGAGCGGGGTAGTTCATGCCACCTAGTTAGCTAGTTAACGTTACGTTCGACTGCAACAGCATACTGACATTGCAGGTATCGCTAACTAGCCAAAATAGTTAATGTTTGATAAAGTATTGATTCCATTTCTCTTCATTAACAGACAATCCAATGTAGTTATTCAACTGCATTAACTATGTAAGCGTGCTAACGTTTCAGAAGCAGCAGGTTAAATCTAAAAATCAAATGCGCTAACGTTAGCTAGCTAAACAGTGCACTGTGCTAACAGTTGCTAGCCAGCTAATACCAGCTAATGTTACACCAAAACAACACTCTAATTCAGGAATAACATTCTAAATAAGTGGCTCACTTATATTAAAAACCAACTCATTTGCTACCAGAAAGTTAGTTATTATCATCTAACTATAGCGCCATCAGCATCCACGTAGCTAACGTTACTAGCTACAGTAGCTAGCCATGAGAAACCAAGTCGGTAAGCTGGCTAGCTAGACTAACTTGATGAGCTCTTGAAACTAAGACAACGTATGAGGTAGTTTTAAAGGGTTTTACTTACAGTTAAAGTCCACTCACTGTAGATACCCTGAATAAAGAAACAGCGACCTGGGTGAGACCCCCGTCGCTAGAGCTTCGCTCTCTACACAACCAAAACAATAGCTACTTCACTCCACACTGCGGCTCCATAAGGTTTAAAAATATTTACACTGATAGCAGTCTTCTTGAGACTCCCCCTGCTGTAAATAATTTTCGTTGGTAGTTATTGGAACCCAATAATGACAGTCAGTTCCTAACCGTTAAAATTGTGTCCTACCTACGCCGACTGTTAGAAATTAGATCCCCTCTATACCCTATCTCTTTTCCCTTTGCAAAAATGGCGGCCCTGGCAGGACTGCCGTGACTCCGCCTCCTCCAGCCCCATCAACCCCTAACCCGAGCCCCGCCCCTACACTCTCCGGGGTCCACAGCCCAAGATTACAGGGGCGCGGTGAAAGGAGATGGCTACATGCGCGTTCACGCGACCCTGCCCTGCCTGTTCTGTAGTTTTGTGTCTGTAGTCCAAATCGTGCCACTATGATGCCACCATGCAGGATTTATGTGAGTTCAGTTGCAACGAGTTGGTTCTAGAAAATGACATATAAATTATTTCTTACAATCCTAATTTATACAATATTATCTCCAAACTTCATTTATAACAAATGTAAACATTCATAGGATTGGTAAAGAAAGAACATCTCAGATTGTGTAAGCACAGCATCTCATGCGTTCAACAACTCATTAAAAATGAATCCATTTCCATGAATAGAATAATATCTCTTTGTCAATTAAAACATTAAATAAAAATGTACCATTTCCTAAAACTGCAAGAAAGATCAAGCAACATGGTGCAACACAAAATTACAATACATGACAGACACCACAATACAAGGCATAGACTAAACTCATATACAACTCCTGTATGTAGTGTTTATTTTCAGATCACGTGTGTTTTCTTTTCAACATGTACCTGAGAACAATTTGTACACTTTGATGTGTGACGGGGTAAAATTAGGGTAGTCAGTGCTTGACTTGGGCAGAAGTTTACTGGAGCTGAGTACCGATACTTCAGATTATCTTCTGCTTGAGCTCCTGCACCTCCTATAGAATATTATCTCAAAAGTATTGTGGAGCTCCTGCACCTAAATATAAACAGTACCCAAAATGAGTACTGGCACCTACAGTATTTCAGTCCAAGTCAAGCACTGTGTGTGTGTGTAGTCAATGCCATTTCTTAGCAGCCAAGGACAAAGTACTGTTGCTTTTATTACTTCCTCTGGAGGAACTTGTTGAATTGTCAGCCCTTTCCCTCCTGTTTCGCACTTCTCTTAACTGCAAAGCAATCTGATGTGCTTTTGTCAACCATATGACCATGATGTCTGGCACAGAGACATACCATGTTCTACATCTATGGTCTGCCATCTCACCACCGCTCATGTCTCAAAGATTCATTCATTCAAGTGCTCTTTTCACTTTTATCCTACTGCAAAATGTGAAACTTTATTAAAATAGTAAAACAAACAGAAATATATTGTATTGTCACTGAGGTCCATGACACGCCTTCTCTTCTGTATCTGCTACAGATAAAACAAACTCATGAATGGCAATTATTAGGCCCTACTTACCAGAGTTTGAAATTAGCATCTAAATCTGGTGCCCAAGGCAGTAGGAGAAAACAAATATTTATGTAACAAATATCTTATGTAACCCACTTACACTTATTTATTTGATTTAACTGAAGGCAAGGTGGGTGGTAGGCAATACTGACCAACTAATATCAACACAATCCACAAATGTAAGCATCATGTGCTATTGTACAAGTACATTTTACTCATAATTGCTGTTACAGTATTCCAGTCTTTCAATAAAAACGGCACTATTATGAATACATGTTATATGTTTATATGTAGGCCTAGTTCAATAATACTGACAACAATGCGTATAGGCTACAATGAAGAGGTCAAGGCAAACGGATCGTTGCATGTGTAAAGTAAACCGTCTCCATGTCCAAAAGAGGTGCGTCCAACTGTGCAACAATGTATCTAAAAATCCGTTGGACATGTCGTGTGTACGTGTCGTTCGAATTAAGGCGAAGATACAGTGGCTCCTGCGAATCTTCCAATCCTGTTCACATATACAGTCATTGCCTGTTCACATGACATTACAGTTCGACCTCCCCTCCCCCACTGATATCTAGCCAAACCGCATCCCCGCGCGCACGCGTATTACTGAAATTGAACTGGCAGTTTGCTGGGCTTTCTCGTCTGTTGGTTGTATCAGATCGTCTTGACAGAGTAGATCAGCCTTCATAACTGCTACAACTACAATCATTTTCGGAAATCTTGTAGCGAACGTAGATTATATTGTACAGCAGTCGTTGGGCTATAATACGGTATACATCACCTTTTTTTTTTTATTCAGAGTGTAGGGTTTTTGTTATTACAATATTTGGAGACGTTATCAAGAAGTAGCCTAGTCGGTTTCCGAACAGTTTGATTGGGATGAGATTCGGTGGTTAAAATCTAGGGTTCTCGTTTTCGCAAAATGGCGTTCTTGTTTTGATAGATTGACATTGCTCTCAGCCAATGATGCATGAATTGGCCTGTTTTTGCAGAAATGGTTGGCTTCTGATGACATCATTCGGACATCGGTTGTAGGCGGGTTCTGAGCTGTGAGGGGAGAGTGGCGCAACCGGAGAATTTGCAGAGCCAGGCGCCATTAGGGACGAGTCAAGAAAAACAATGCATTGAAATGAAAGATAAATATGGGATGAGCAATTTATTGCTGTTCGACCATAGGAATTATTCAGGGTATCAACGTATTGTATACAGAAAGCTGTAGATCACTTTCCGTATTTTTGTGAAATTGCAACAACGTAGCTGGTGGCAAATAAGATGGCGCCTGCTGTTAGCGATCATGCACGTGCATAAACCGCACTGACTAGGCGGCGGTACCGCGCGCACTCCCGAGAGGAGCGCGGAAAGTATAGTTTCTAAACCATACTGTACTGTCTTCGTGTAAAGTCTTGTTATAGTTTATACTCTATTTATGTATTTCCTATTTTGGTATTTGAACTGAGATGCACACTGATGAGCCAACTTATCTTTAACTACATAAGTCGAAACATGGATGGATGGAATTACGGTCATTGTCTATGAAAATGTAAAAGTGTCCAACAAAAGCTGAACTGAACACTGGCATGAAAGGGAAGAAACTTCAAATTTTTGCAGGACTTTAAAGTAACAATTCGATTACAGTTGGATACATTACACCTGATGGAACGCGAAGTTAATTGCAAATTTGATATTTTAGTAAGATTTTCCCCAAGGACAAAAGCAACTGTCGAACCGTTTAGCTGTTGATAGGGGGCTTGGAGCTTTCCGCCATGTTGTCCCACTCGGTTCTCAGATTCATTAATCAGTAAATGGCGAATAGACTCTTCACAATTATCCCAGAGAAGAATTGCTCTCGTAATTTAAATGCTCATTAACCATTTGTACCTGTTATGCCTGTCTTTTGTCACTTGATTATTCATTAAACCTGACTGCCGTCCTATAATTTCCCTCCACCTGAATTTACTATACTGGACACAAAACAAATGCACTGCGCACCCATGTCATGAAAGACATGTAAACAAAGGAAGGAGGTGCATGACGTTCCAACATAAAACCTGTAATGAAGAGGAAGGAAATTGGAGGGACTGCCATGACCACCAACCGTCCTTGCTCAGTTGTCAGTTTCTGAAAGTTTGCACAGAAGCACGCATGCATTAATTCACCATATCACAACACAAACTTCCAGCATTACATGTTCATATGAAAAATGAAATACATTTCACCCCCCAATATTTCCTACACGATTCCCTTTTAAGAATTTCATACATGCATAAAAAAATAATCTGTAACTACCTAATATACATATAAAGGGCTTTGTCTCCATCTAGTGTGCAAAAGTGAAAACGACACGAGTCGATCCATTTTCTGAACAACCCTCCATCTCGACCAATCATAGCGCTCGTTGTTGGTTGGTTGGACCTCTGTGTCAAGGTGGAACGACATTTATGAGAAAACAACACTGGGGGAACAGAGAAAAAACGATGTCTTCTTTAGGAAGGGCCATGGGTGTCCTTAGGGCCGGGACGCAGCTTCTTACACGTGGACCTCAGAAAATAGTAACCCGAAAGTAAGTAGCTTAATTAACTGGTGTTATAATGTAAACGTTAGATAACAGCTAGCGACGAAAGGTTGACTTCAATATCGTCCTTCATAATTAAAGAAACATTATCAATCACACGTCAGCTGTACACATTCATCACGGTCATCTTAGCTTTAAACAGTAACGTTAGGCTATAGCTTATAACTAGCTAGCAGTCTGACAGTAGGCATACCAAACAAGTATCCAGAGGTAGGCGCCATGATCAGATGTTAACCCATTGGGTTGTTGGGTTTCATCAAATGTGTAGAGCGTAGCTACATACTGGTATACAGTGATGGGGTGAAAACAGTGATACCCTCAGTGCTCTGGTTTTCTGTTTCCTTTCAGAGCTGGTGGTGGACCACACATTGAGGCCCAGTACAGGCAATTCCCACAGCTCACCAAGAGCCAGACGTTCCAAGCAGAGCTCCTCAGCAGTGCCATGTGGTTCTGGATCCTGTGGCACTGCTGGCATGACCCAGACGCAGTGATGGTGAATTAAATGTAGATTAGGCTCCAATTATAGTTATGCCCTGTCAAATCTAGTTTTGCCAGTTCATAGAGGAAAGGATGGAGAGAAAGCTGGTGTCCATCAAGCAGACTTAAACCCCCATGATGCCTCTTCTCTCAGGGTCACTTCCCATGGCCTGATGCATCCGCATGGACAGACCAGGAACTGGGGATCCCAGCTGACGATGAGGAATGAGGTGCCCTCTACCCCCAGGTGTGCCTTTTGTCCTGACTAGTACTGTACTGCTGCATCAGTCTTCACCACAGGATCTGAGACACATCCTCAAGGGATGTTTGTCAATGAGAGCGTCTTGTCCTCTGATGAAAGATTGTGTCCATCACAACAGACAGTCATAAATTGAGGGTTTTATACATATTTGCATTAGGATGGGAAATGGAATGCCTATTCTGTAAGTACAGTAATGATTGTTCATGCACTATATCCCTTCTGTGTTAATATGCCCATTTCAATTAGGTTCTTTACTGTAGCGGTGGCATTGTTTGAAATCATAGGTGTATGTATATTCTAATAGTACTTTTCTATTTCTAGACCTTGTGTGTGTGTGCCCGGTCGTTACGAGTCTACCTGGTGGTCACAACGGTGTCCGGAGAGGCTTCGTTGTACATAGACAAATAAATAAAAATCTATTTATTCTGAAACATATCTTTGGGGTGTGTACATATGGAATTCAATGACTGTTTTTGAATGTGTATAATAACTCCTAGTTCTAGTTGTTTCCTGTAAAAAAAAATAAGTTTTTTAAACAATTTAACAAAATCAGTTCATTTTTATATTTACAGGCCATTTTTGAAATGCATCAAGTAACTTTCACAGTAAGCCAGTGTTTGTATGGTTCAAATCATCTGAAGGACTAATGCACAGAGAAGAAACAGATTTGCACGTAAGAGTTTACGGTAAATACTGTACAATGAATGAGAGAACTGCTGCCAATAACAAACCCTGCCTGCAGGCTAGCTCTTGTGCTTATTATTACACAGACGAGTGGTGAGGACTTCAACATGCAATAAGAGTTAATGGAAATGTTTGGCAATAGGATTAAACACTATTCCATGGAGGGGAAGACATACAAGTGTGATATTTGTGTCATTAGGTAAAATCTCATTAAGGGCTGAGCGATAGACCACAATTATGCCAAGGTCAGGTGCACTGCAAGTTGAAATCATAGCACAGCTTTCAAGTTACTGGGTGACTGAGTAAGTTTGGATGTCATTTAGTGAAATACTCTGTAGTCTAGAGCGAGGGTGTTTAAGAATATTGGGACAAGTAGTGTTTGGGGGGGGGGGGGGGGGGGTCTGCTCTGTCAGATTGAAATTGATACAGTGGAGTTAAACTTGTTTACTAGCTAGGCAGAGCTTGAGCATAGATGGTATCATCTCCAAATAGAGATGATCATGTTGATTTCTTCAAATTGGTCAATTCCAATGCACAACTGCTTAGTTAGAGAAAGAAGTAGAACAAGAGTCTGGTTGGAAGAACTTGCCTTTGTAGTGTACATAATGTAGCTGGTGATTAAATCAGAGGTCAAATCTGTGGCATCATTCCCTGAGAGTGAAGAGCTACAAATCGCATCACACACCTCACTTCAGCACCATATCATAGGAATCCCCCCCCCCAAAAAATCTCACCCTATTAAAATTGTTCAAAATGATTTTTTTTTTTTTGTTAAACAACAAGTAGGCTATAGGTGTAGCAGGGCAGGGGTGGTAACCTTTTGGAGTCACAATATTACCCATTCTCTTAACACACAACCACACTAACCCCTGGAAACTATGAGAGGAAACCAGAAGAGACATAGGTTCAAATCAAGTTAAGGAAGTCTACTTAGACAGAAGTGGAGGGAAAAAAAGATTGAGTTAGAAATTCTTACTGACCTACACAATATATCATGACCACATGAAGTCTACAATGTCCACATATACAATAAGCATAAGCGAGGAAGAAAAAAATAAACCTCTTGAGAATAAAATTCCCAGAATAGCTGAGGTTTAGGGCCAAAATATAATAAAATCAATATTCACCTCTTTCAATTAATAAATACATAACTCAGAATCCATAAAAAAATAACATTAAAATCACGTAACAAAACTTGAATAAATTAAGCAGGATATTATACAAGTTGTTTTTCAACCAAGTAAACAACTTACACTATAAAACATTCCTTATTGAGGCAGCACTCTGTTAGTCTCCCTTTGACCAGAGGGCAGCAAAATCATATCGATTCTATATAGAGGACTATGGCTTTCGTATGATCCATCAAAGCATTAAAACGTGAAATTCAAAGAGAGACTTATGATGAACTAATGCAGACAGGTTAAAATTTAATTGTTTTAGACCTGATGGGTTTTTACCTTCCCACAAAACAGTGCAATGATAAATTAGGCAATCGTCTTTAAACAGATGAATGACAATGTGGCAGGGAAGACTAACCAAGAGTGCTGCCTCTCAAAACGTCTCTCTCATCTACTCAACGTCATTATTGCTGGTGTGATTGAGATAAGGGGAGTTGGGAGCATGGAGGACGTACAAACATTAAGCACCATTTCGAAAAATTAGCTTAGCACTTTTTTTTCTCTCAGGGACAAAAAGGACCCTGCTAGAGAGAGCCCAGACACGGAGCCAGGTGGGTCAATGCCAGTCTGTCTATCCCAACTTCCATCTTGTCCTGGGTCTCATCCAGTTCATAGTGCTGCAGATATTCAAGGAAGGCAGCGCTGGGAGATGCAGATGGTGGGACATCAAGCAGCCTGCATTGGCTTATGCGTGTCATTAACATTGGCTGAAGAATTGTCTTCAATGTTGCGATGTACTGTAGACCTCATTCCTACCTCATCCGGACATCTAACATTTCCCCATGGCACGTTAATGCCCACTGGAACTCTCTCTAAGTTTCCCTGAAGTTGAGTAATCAACATGCTTTTTTCCCCCTTCTTCTCCATTACGTTTTAGCGTGCTTGCAGTGAAGCTGTGTGCTTGATTGGTAGCTTGCTCATGTGAATCCAATACCCTGTGGTCCTAAGCATGCACAGTAAGCCTGTTTGTGTGTCTGACCACAAGTCTCTCAGATGGGCCCTTCCCCAGGGAGTGATTTCTCCAGGACAAAAAGGTGTCGACTAAATGTACAGAATAATCTGGATGTGAGGACAGGGGTCTGTTACCCTCCTTTAACTTTGCCTGTGGCCCTCAGAGCTCTATACAAAGACGCCATTGTGTCGGTTCATCTTCAGGATCTTCCCCAGTCTCTGCTTGGCCGTGGCCATTCCTTTCTTGGGCCGCTTGCCTGAAAAACAAAACCCAAACCCCACATGAATGGCTGACGTGCTGAATAAAGAGAGAGTTGTGTCACAGTACCATCCAATCCCTGAGAACATCAACTAATTACTAGACAAATGGAGAGAATAAAATATTTGGTTGTGTACCTTTCGTGGCCTGGTTGCTGACGGGAGGGGAGTTGGAGGCGTGTCTTTTGGAGGGGTGTAGAGGGGGAGACATTGAGGGATCACAGTACTGGTAGTTGTCGGCCTCTGGGCTGGCATCGTGGCTCAGGGCCCCAAGGGAGAGGGGCCCCCGATTGTCCCAGGCCTCGCTGCTGCTGTTGCCCTGGCTGTCCATGGGGCTCTTGTCCCCCGCCACACGACGCTGGTGCTGCTCTCGGCGCTCCGGTGAGCATCGGCTCGGGCTGGACCACCACGGCTCCTGGGAAGTGGCGACCTCGTCTGGCTTGGAGGGGCACAGCAGGCCAGCCATGGACAGCATGCCTTGAATGGCCTCCTCTGTGCTGGGTGAGGTAGGACGTTCTCTGCAGGGACACAGAGAAGAGACACACTCAGTCATTTACAGCCCACCTCCAGACTCCACAAAAGCAGACTGTGCTTATCTTTACCAGTCAAAAGGGAAGTTATGAATATAATCGTTATATGCATAATTGGCACATGCTTGTTTCAAATCCAATTCCATCGTTATGAGATTACTAAACCGATGGCGTGAACTTCTAGACACTTCTACAAGAAATTATCCCTTAATAAATAACTCAATTGCTAAAATATTTTTGTGATTCCAATAACAGGAGCTGTGTTTTAGCTTGCTCACGCACAACAGGTCAGACCACCCACCTTTTGAGTTGTTTGTGTTTGTGCAGGAGGTTCAAGTCTGTCTGGTCTAGCTCTATGGTGTGCCCCGCGGCCCTCTGGGATGAGCCCCTCTCCTCATCTTCACTCTGGGAGCTTCCTGAATCTTCCTCAGAAGAGGTGTTTTGCTGCAGAGAGGGAGAGAGAAGAGAAACTGGTTGAGGGATGATACACAACAGACAGTGTTAAGTGCTATGTTCTCACTGACAAAACCACAGTGGGGGTAGACCATGTTAATATCAGGTACCTGTGTGTTGGAATCACTGTCCGAGTCCATGTCCGACACGTCGGAGTGTCCTGAGGCTTCTTCCCTGAGTTCAGTCTTAACCCTCTCAATACCCCCTGGGACGGCAAACAGACATCATTAACCACAGATAATGGTAGGAACCATTCCCTCTCTGTGTCCAAGTCAACAGGTTACTAGACCTAGTCTGTGTCAACAACATGACCGTTTAGAAAGCATGGTGTGTCTGGGGCAATAAACTGACAAAGTTGAGTCAGATTATAAATCATACAACGTACAATATATATATATGTATATATCTCTCTCTATCTCTCCCTCTCGTGAACTGCTTCAGCATCATGACTTACCGAGGTGGCCTGGTTTCTCCTCCCCTCCCATAGTGCTGTGCTGCTGTTGCTGGTCTGACTCTGTCTTCATCTCCTCTCTGCTCTTCAGTTGGCCCACGGACGACCTCTCACTCTCCACCTTCACTGGGCTGCTAGCCGTGCTACTACCTGGTCTCCTCGCGTCTCGGATGATCCGTCCGTTGTGCAGCGTGAGACGCAGGTGTGTGTCTGGGTTCTCAGCGGCAGCGGCAGAGGCAGTGGACACCATGTTGAACTTCCCATGCACCGGGGGACAGAAGGTAGGGTCCTATGGTAGAGACAGAGAGTTATAGGACTCATTCAACACAGGTATCAGACTTTTCTACTGAATTGTATTACTCTGTATAGCATGGGAACAGTATTGCTTTCGGTAGGAGTAATGCACGGAAAATACTAAATGTGGTTTATTGATTGATCTAATGATTATTTCCAATAATAACAAGGCATTTAAATGTGACATATGCCAGAGAGCGTATGACATTCTAGTTTTGCGTTGTGGGAGTTTGACATGTTCCTCTCACCTCCTCCAGAGGGCCCACCTCCAGCCTCCTGAGTACCTCTCTGGTGTGCAGCTCCAGGATCTCCAGGTTAGAGGGAACCTTAGGGCCCTGCTCCTGCTGCTCCCAGAGCCTCCGGGCTGCCCGCCGCGCCTGACGGGCCGGGCACACCCTCTCCAGCGTGGAGCGCATGGCCAGACACTGGCCTCCACCGCTTCCCTGAGATTTCACTGGCTTGTTGGTGCCACCACTGCTGCCCTGGTCTTCCTGTTGGAACACACACACAACATAACACCATTAGAGGGAGGGGTTTGAACACAACCTCAATATTTAAATCTAATCTACGTCTATAAACAAGGAAGTCGCAAGAGAAAGATTGCCAGTCACAAATAAGGTGCAACAAATCCATCACATCAGTGACAGATTAATTACAAGCACTTCTCATACAGCCCCTCAGATTGAGTGCTCTTCCACCTACACAAAGGTGATGCTCCTCAGGCCCTTCTCCCTGTGACCCCAGACCTTACCTCCAGGTAGCGGATTTCCTTGGTCAGCTCTTTAATGAGACGGTTGGGCCTGATATGGTCCGGGACCTCGCTGGTGGGCTCCGTAACCTGCAGTGACAATGTTCCACACACACAATTAGGGTGGAGTTGAACAGAGAGGCTGTTTCCACCACTGGCACAGTGTCATCAGATCCAGGGGAAACCCCTATGACCCCCACCCCCTTCCATCAGAGCTCAGCTGGGAGATAAACCAATCAGTCGAGATATTCATCAGCCAACAGAGTCAGGTGCAGTATAGAGAAGGTGAAGCCAGGACCTTCACTCACAGATACAATGGAAAAATAACACAAATGTTCCATTGCATTCTGTGCCCCTCACCTCTCTCTTCAGCCAGGTTTTCAGTGGACTGATTAAAGCTTTCACTCCCTCCACTAGGTAGGTCTGAGGCGGACAATTGTCTTCTCGCAACTCTGAGAAAGAGAACAAAGGCATTATATTTGTTATGATGCTTGTGAAAAAAAAAGAATACTACAATATATTTATTGGGTTATGTGGATTTTACAGCTTCACTCACCTTTCAGGGTCTCCAGCAGGTTCTTGGCCACATACCAGCAGATAGCCTCAAAGTAGGGAAACTTGAAGAGGTCTGGAGTCTTCAGACGACGCTCCATCTCGTAACACCTGAGCTGCATGCCAATGTTGAGGTTGTGGAGGAAGTTGCCTCCGAACGCCATGCAATCCTGAGAGGTGAGGACGGCATGGATCCATCCTGCAGAGGGCAGCACACACAAACACACAGTCAATGTTTGACTCACTGACTGGTAATACAAGGACACTGGCCAGGTGTTGTATTTGTCAAATCAGCAGCCAAGCATTGATCATCATGTCACCAGAATAAGACCCTTGATATTCATTGGAAAAAAGCATCAAGTTCATCACCCTGCACTTTCACCTCCCTGAGAAGTTCATCATAACTTATTTAATCTGTAGCCTAATAAACTGCATGCTTTCATGAGAGTAGTGGGAGGACCACACACCATATCATCGCGTGACTCCAAGTTTACTTCGATATGATGGTTATTATATCAATATTTGCATAAAAAAGGCAGTTCTATCACATTATTCATTTTATCGACACAAAAAGATCCCACCTTGTCCAGCGTATTTTGTTTTGACAATTGGAAAGTTTACAGACAAATGTTTCCAACATTCCCTCTCCAACATCTACTTTACTGGCATAAAACGATTGGATGTAAACCTGGTATGTGACACACAAACACCAACCTGAATAAAACTGACACACACACTGTTCGCACACAAACTGACCTGATAACACAAACATACAGGGTCATATCAGGCCTGCCTGCCCTGGTAAAGATAAAGCAGTGCTTTTTATACCTCCGGAGATAACAGCGCAGAGACAGCGGTGACGCAGCACTGATACTGCAGGCACTGACGCGGTTACGGGGTTACCGCGGTTGAGCGGCCAAGTATGTTGTGCTCTACCCCCTCCCCAAATCTCTATCCCACCTCTCCACACCCCCTTAACCCCCTGGAGAAAACACAGCTGGCAGTCCAGGCAGTCCTTAACCTTTATTGAAGGTATACCACTTTGGGAGCATTTTAAAACATGTGTGGGTTTTCTTCTTGTTCCTATGGGAGTATTGACACAGAAATGTATGGATACCCTGAACTTGTGAAGTCTGTTGAGTTGCACACTATTGCTGTTCTGAACCAATTACATACCCTGTATAGTTTTACATGATCCTCAGGTGATCTCCACAGGCCAAAAAACATGGAATCCTGTGTTCTACAAATGAAATACGACCCCCCCATTCGGTAAGCTTATGGAAGGATCCTTGTGGTGAGAACGGAGACGGTGAGATGGGGATAAATCACTAAAGGACATGAGTGAAACCACTCTAAAAGCCATCTGTAGTTAATGAGAACAAGGAGCGTGTGTTAACCATGAGGTTCTGCTTACCGCGGTCACCCTTTCATGGCTCTCTAGACGCGTTACGTCATCAAGACATGGGGTAGAATGTGAGAGGTGAATTACAAGTCACATGCTATAGCAAAGGCTTGGCTGAGGATAAAGTAGGCCCAAGAGCTTCTAATATGGTCGCTTTCACGACATTACTGGTGCTGTTGTTCCATTAGGGAACTTCCTATTGTGTTACGACAATATAGACGAGTGTGTCTAATGTCTAGGCTGTTGCTGAGCAAAGACTCCTTTTCCAAATTCTCTTGGCAATGACATGTCAGTGTTTAAAACAAGGGAGTCATTTTCCAGGCAGGCCCCCTGGGAAACTAGACTGTTTTGTTTCTATCTACTTTGAGGATATAGACAGGTTTCTCTACGGAGGGGCAGACAAGACTACCAGATAGTCTATTTATACATCACCAAAAGCAGGCGCGTGAGAGAGGTATTTAAGGACACAGTGGAAAAGGTATTTTAGGGACACAGTCTAATTCCAGAGGGGTTTCTGTGTCACACGCTCACAGGGCCAGTCTACATTGTCAGTGGTAACCTCTCTTCATCTACACTATGGTTCCATTAACACAAGCCTAATGTAAGCTGTGTAGCTCTTCTCAGGAAAACTAAATACATGGCCTGTTACAAGAGAAGGCAAATAAAGACCAAATGCTTGCGCTCACACACACACCCACACACACTCCCCAGTGGAGGCTGCTAAGGGGAGGACTGCTAATAATAATGGCTGGAATGGAGCAAATAGGATGGTATCAAACACATGGTTTCCATGTATTTGATACCATTCCACCTATTCCGTCCTCTCCAATTAAGGTACCACCTTCCTCCTGTGACACACACACCCGTGGGGATGAGCAGCGTGGTTCCTTGCTGCACAACACACTTGTAGCATTTGTCCACCTTGTCCCCGAAGAACACCTCACTCTGGTTAGGAGAGGAGCTCCACGCCTCGTATAGTGCAAGGTTGGCCTGGGTCGGCTTGATCATGTAGAATATCTTCTCACCCTGGAAACACAAAGAGAGTAGAGAGTTAACGAGAGTTCATAAAAAAATAAAGCATTTTAACCCAAGAGACATCACAATGTGACTATAAAATTAGGAGCACTGAGATGCCTGCAAAATATGTTTCATTTCAGAGACACACAGATGTGTTTGACTTCCACACCAGGGGACTTTTTTCTTCCATTTAAGGTGCATTTCCCAGCCCTCTTTTTCACAAGCTGAGCTGCACATTGCTTCTATAGCTAAGGAAAGTGCTTGCCTGCCAGCCTGGTGATGTCACCATGAACACAACGCATAGTTTGTGATTAGCAGCGGTTGGTTACTTTGCTGCCATTGAAGGGATAATTTATTACCACTGCGGGGACAGAATTCCCCCTGGAGCTTGCCAACGACGAAATGTACTGCCGAGGTGAACTTCTGCCAGGGTACCAATCAGCCTAGATTGTACATGGGGGGGCTATTTAGAGCAAACATACTTGATTAAATGTCAGCACGCATTACAAGTGGTGAGGGGAATGCCAAAGAGCGAGCCAGGCCATCCATTTATCACCAGATAATGTTGTGGACACAGTTGACTTCATTGACTTGCCAAACTGCACTTAGCGCACTGCTAGGATTTGATAGCCTAGTGTACATGTAGGACATGTAACTAACACCCACTCACCCAGAGAACGTGGTACCACACAGAGGTGCCCCCGAAGTCTATGTGGAAGTCAGTGTAGCTGTTCTTGACCCCCATGAGGCAGTACTTCTGGACAAAGGGCTTGGGGAAGAAGGAGTCATCTGGCCAGTAGTTCTCCACCCAGGACATGTTCTGAGCTACGTCAGGTACTACCACCTGATCTGCCATCCTGGGGGGGCGAGAGTGAGCGGTAAGAGAGGTATGGCTACTTAAAAGGGTCAAATCACAGTAAAAGTGCTGAAATGTACTAAATAATGATATCATTGATAATAAGTAGTTTGATCACTTTTGTCATGAGCTGTACATAATGTATTGTGGAATGGTTGTGTTCATTCTTGTTTTTCTCTTGAGAATCATGAAGAACTTGACAGCAGTCTGTGGATGCTCTTGGTTTCTGTTTGCATGTCTTGTAAATAGCATCCATTTCAAAATGTATCCATTTGGATGGAGAGAGTCTGCAATGGATTATTAGAAGTAGGACCAAATTACATGCTTACTTGGTGTCAGAGAACTCCAGGCTGATAACGTTGAGCACCTTGGGCCGATGAGGCTTGTAGTAATACTTGATAAACTCTTTCAGCTTCATCTTGCTGTCTGCTTGCCTGGCCACGTCGATGACGTCAATGACTTTGTCACCGCCTGTGGACCACAAGAGAATGATGACCAAGCCGTCATATAGTGGAGCAGACAGCAAAAAGTGGTATCAGTCTGCCCATGGAATCATCATCGTGTCTACAGTCTAACAGTTGCACCATTCAGTCAGATATAATACATCTGGTTAAGAGAAAGGACCATCCCTACTGAAGTGACAGACACCAGGGATAACCATTTTAAATGGGAGTCAGTGGGCGAGGGGATCTGAACTCTGAAGCTCTCTGGCATTTCCATGTCTCTGTACAACTCCTTAGGGAGAGACTGGCACAGCCAATACACCATAGGAGTGGATGGAGTGGGGGCGGGGGGCGGGGGCCAGACAATCTGTCCAGTCCATATGAGTCCCAGAGGTGGAGACTGGGGAAGGGGCCACTGTCATTAATGGGTGTGTGATGGTAAAAACCCACCAGCACTCACACAGCTGGGAGGCAGTGAATCAAACGAAACAGTGAAGTCCGGAGAGAGAGAGGGCTGGAAACGGGGGCCTGTCGGCAGTGTGGGGACAGGACAGCTGGTGCTTGCGTGATCCTCCCACCACCAACCCACACACCCCTAATGTTCCCCAACCCCCTACACACCACACACACACGGCGGGTCCAGCTGGCCAGCGTCTGATGACAGTGAACAGCTGGAGTTAGGGTAGCTAGCCAAACAGAGAGAGCAGAACAGAGTGTTCAGTCACTACCAGCCAACAAGCCCAAAACAGACCATAGTAAATACTCCACACTACACCTTTATAGTAGCTGGTAGCACATGGTCAAACTATTCCTGTGTTTTAAGCAATGCACCGACACCTGGCATTCACTCCAGCTAGACCCTGTAGGGTTCTTCCAGACACCATCCTTTCACATGATATCTAGACTGAAAACTTCACCTACCCCCAATGAGGAGGAACAACATTAAGTACTGGGAGGTGACAAATGCCAGGAGGTTTATCCTAAGCTGGCCGACCATAGTCTAGGCTTGGGTAACGCCAGGAGACAGCAGGTTCCAGGCCTGTCCCCCATTGTTTTCCAACTGTAAGGAGGTAGGTAACCCGATCCTGCTTGTGTTCTGTCTCCACCCAGTCACAACACCTGTGCTGCTTCCCACCAGAGCAGCTTAATGCTCAACGAAGCATCACAGAGGGTGGAATATGAACTTCCATGATAAAAACACAAGTGGGTTTGGGTTGCGTTGGGCGTCTGGTCGGTCCAGATAGCTGTGGGTTAGTAACGGGCTTGTAATAGGAGCCTTGTGGTACTAGGCCTTTCTATTCTATAGATGCAGAGGTGGTCGTGTTGGAGGCTGAGGAAGACCTGCCCTCCCCTCCTGTAGGGCTTATTCAGCCATTGGGAGATGATTGATAAAGGGGTAAATAGCCTCTGAACCTGGCAACCTGTTTCTTTGACGGACAGATGGCGTCCGCTTAACGTTAGGCGCTCATTATCTGACAGGGAATGCATTCATTAGCTTTTAATTATATTCCATTTCAAAACAATAGGTGTAGGTAACATATGTCCTATCAAATAGGCATCCTGTGCAGTAGACAGGCAGTGAATGGGTTGGTGATCAGTCTTAGTTGTGCTACATGCTAAATGTCTACCCTACTAGCCCATTTATGTACTTAGACTCTGGGGATGTTTGCAAATAGACAGAGAAAATCTAGCCCAGGGTGCTTGAGCATGCCCCCCCAACACACACAAACAGTACACACACACAGTATACACTCTATGTCCTTACCGACAACTTGCTCTACATCTTTGACAGAGAAGGATGGTTGAGGCAGCCTGAGTCCCAGTCCCTCCATGTTGGACACAGCGATGGGGTACAGCCAGCCGTGACTTTCCAGGTGCCTCTGGGTCACCTGCTCCCCAGGCATCCATTGCAGGATCTCATCCCCACTGCAACACACACACCGACAGAGAGACAATGGATAATGGCTAATTCCTGTTGATATGTTCAACTCTATGTAAATACCCAATGATAGAAATTAAGAACATAATGTTTAGCATTGTGACTAAAACAAAGATCACAGTCTTGTTCATAGCAACACGACTGCTGAGGAAATGTGCGTTTGCTGTGCAGGTGTGAGAGTGGGTCTAGCTTGGCATCAGAGTCCTCGGTGGTAAGTGTTCTGGGCTCCTACCTGGCAAAGGTCCTGTTCTGGAGCTCCTTGACAAACACAGAGGTGCCAGCCTGCACTGGCTTGGTGCCATCGTCCTGCTCGGTGTAGTCATGCCTGTGCCAGTTGTTGCGCTTTTTCACTGTAAGAGGAGAGACGCAGAACATCAGACTCACAGAACGCCACAGCCTTCACTGGCCATGAAAACGATCACTATAGCCAGTGACAGACCTGAGACATTATTACTGTATTCAATTTTCTTCCCTTAAACCAACAGAGCCTTGTGAATTATGGATAATAGTCATTAGTCTTGATAATATATTTTCCCCGTTCATCCCCTAGCAGAGGCCAAGGTGAGGGCTAGGACCAATTTAAGTCAAAGGATTACAGCCCCATTCAATTAGCCTGTTAATGTCTGGCCCCGGGCTCTCAGGGGTCAGGCTCCTCTAAATCAGACTGGAGACAATGCTGCTCTCCTGGGGACAGTCCATCAGCCACGGAGGGGGAGGGCTGGAGAAAGGGAGGGAGAGTGAACAGGCACGGGAGACAGAACAAATAGAGAGAGAGAAAAAGAGAGAGAGAGAGAGAGAGAGAGAGAGATGGTAGTAAAACAGATAGGAGAGAAAAGAGATGTAGAGAGGCCGACTGAGGAAGAGAAGACAGAGAAAAGACAGGACGGACAGACAAAGAGACACACAAAAACAGACTGGAATACTGACTCAAGGAGGGTCCGTGTTGGGGTTCACAGTTAGGACAGTGGTAAACGTCAATGTCCACCGCATGGTGCTCCTCCACCTGGACACAGCTGTGGGGAGACAGGAGACATCGCTGTAAGTATATACACAACTATTAAAGAAACAGACAGGACCATGATAGCCTGGTCCCAATATATGGCGTCACATTGACCATAGCGGTTGGCAAGTCAGTACAAACAAATCTGGGACCAGGCTAGCGCCATGGTGTTTCCAATAAATAAACTAATGGGACAGGAGACTTCTCTCCAGGATCATAACAATAGAGAAGCTGTTGTGGAAACAGGCTCCCTCTCACTGATATCCCCATCCATGGTTCCAGGGCCCATGCTCTGGACAGCTTGAGGGATTGAGAGGGTTTTGTACACAAAGGAGTCAGTCCACTGTATGAAATAATTTACTTTGTCTGGGGGGGGGGGGGGGGGGGGACGACGACGACTCCTACTTACATGATTTAAAGCCTTTGGGAAAAGGGATCACATACAAGTTTCTCTCACTGGGTCATCCTTTGGGCCAGACTTGAGACTTACGAGAGACAGAAAATATATGTTTTTTCTAAACTGACAGCCTGTGTTGACAGTCTGTGTGGCTGTGGATAGTGATGTATAGGAGGAGCAGAGAGAGAGGCCATAGAGAGGTTGAGGTAAACACAGAGCCAGAAACACTACAGAGTGGTGATGTATAGGAGGAGCAGGGAGAGGTTGAGGTAAACACCGAGCCAGAAACACTACAGTGGTGATGTATAGGAGGAGCAGGGAGAAGTTGAGGTAAACACAGAGCCAGAAACACTACAGAGTGGTGATGTATAGGAGGAGCAGGGAGAGGTTGAGGTAAACACAGAGCCAGAAACACTACAGTGGTGATGTATAGGAGGAGCAGGGAGAGGTTGAGGTAAACACAGAGCCAGACTAGAGTAGTGTATGTGGAAGATTACCTTTTGGTCTCTCATTTTTTTAAAGGAGGTACGAAAAGTCAAGCAACCTTGGAGTTGGGAGGCGATCGGTTTCATTTGTCTGGAGGACAGGGGTGTTAGGGCAAGGAATTAGTTAGTTAGGGCAAGGAGTTTTTCCCTAGGTCCTAACAATAACCTCTAGACCATTCTGGGCCAGACCTTTCCTATTGGCTATTTACAGACTGGGAATCACAACCATGCGTTTGTCTCAGTATCCCACAGAACTGCGACAGTGTCGACATCACTCAAACCCCTACACCACCAAACCCCCGACCGCCCCACAACAGCCAGACGACAGGCAACAACACACACAATCCTCTGGTGCATACCAATGCTTTGTTCCATAAGAGAACACTGAATAACACACAGAATCCTGTGAATAGTATTTGAGTGTTTCCATTATGCGGGGACACCCACCGATGCATGGAGAAGGGGAGAAAAATGTCAGGCAAAATTTTTCTGTCACTGGGGTATGGGAGGAAACTAAGACAGCACTTTCAAGAGCTTCTTCAAGTAAACAAAAAGATAGCCGATTTAAGCTAAACTTTAGTTTCAGCTGACAAGAGCATAGAGACAAATGTGGACTAATATCTTTTGCTACTCTGACATGGAAGATTATGTAGCAGAAAACACAAAGTGGCTATTTCTGACAATCTGTTTAATTGTGAAAATACAAACAAACAGCGTTTCCCCTAGTAGCTAGTTTAAGAGGCTTGAAAGTTCATGAAGATGGCAACTTAGCGAATCTCAAGCAATTCCGCCTTCTTCCCGCTCTGCAGTCTTCCTCTCATTCAAATCTCCCTGCTCTGTGACTGGTCTTCAGTGGGTAAATTTAAATGAATTTGGAGGTCTTGCTCTCTGAAGTTGGGAGTGACAAAAGTGGAATTCCTTTCAGTGTGAAAACAGAAAACACTGGGGGACTTGCTTAGGGCGGTAAATAACAGCCATTAAAGTTCCAGCTCCCTCCTTCAGGGTCCTGGAGTTAGCCTGGAGGCTAGGAGCTGTGTGAAGATGTAGTAAAGGTTTTCTGCTTAGGAGTGGACACAGTTCTCACCAGCCACTATCAGCGTTGATCAGAGTGGAAATTGCAGGAAATTGTAAAGGGAAACAAAGGCCAGCAGGAAGCGGCGTCACACCTGAACTTTCTCTGGTGGTGCATTGCTGCTGGTTAAGTCTCCTTAGCAATGGTGTTGTGGTTCAGCAGCTCACACTAACTGCAGAGCCAGCCTGAAGCCGTAACAGGTGGGGACTGGGAGTAATAACAGAGGTAAGCAAGAGAACCTTGCCTGATTTTAGGTAGGAATAAAACTTTAAGGTACTTTTTACCCCTTTTTCTCCCTAATTTTGTGGTATCAAATTGGTAGTTACAGTCTCGTCCCATCGCTGCAACTCCCGTACGGACTCGGGAGATGAAGGTCAAAAGCCAAACAAAACCCCGCCAAGCCGCACTGCTTCTAGACACACTGCTCGCTTACCCCGGAAGCCAGCCGCATCAATGTGTCGGAGGAAACACCGTCCAACTGGCGACAGTGTCAGCGTGCATCTTCCCAGCCCGCCACAGGAGTCGCTAGAGCGCGATGGGACAAGGACTAGCTGGCCGGCCAAACCCTCCTCTAACAATTGTGCGCCGTTTCATGGGTCCCACGGTACGGGGCCGGCTGCGACCCAGCCCGGGATTGAACCCGGATCTAGCACTGCGATGCAGTGTCTTAGACCGCTGCAACACTCGGTAGGCCGCTAAGAGTTTTTCCTGGTCAAGTAAAGTCATCGGAAAAAAGTCAGTGCCCCATTTATAGAAGATCAAATGCTATAAACACCTTCAGTGTCCTAACCCTACAGAGTGACCTCAACAGTCCACCTCCACTCACTTCCTACGTCAGCAGCCAAGACAGAGTACAATGCAGCAGTGGGCTGGAATCTGGTCTCCCGAGGTTGCTCAGTGGCCTTGTCACTTTTATGTTATGTTATCACCCCAGGCCTGACATGAATTCTCCTGTCTCTGTCAGGGTGGGACATGCTAGAGCGAGCGCGACAGAGTGAGCGTGTGGCTGAGGGATTGAGCTGAGCCAAGCTGACCTCCTACACCTCCTCTGCCTGGTCATCTTGTGTTACACCAGCGCAGCGCGGGCCGGCACGGGGGGGAAGCAGGGCACTGTGCCACCAGACTGATGCGGTTTCTTCCCTTGCGCAATCATGACGGGTTGGGTGAGTCACTTGGAAACTGGAGGGCTGGGGAGTGTTGATGATGCAACTTGTGAAGCTACTTATCCGTGACTCCTCAAACTCAAATAAATCTCACTCTTTAAAAACTACTGAGGCTACCCCATCGAAGACAACAAAACTATAAATATGGCTTAATTTAAGAGCAGTGTGGAAGACAAAACTTTGGTATTTAGTGTATAGTAATAAATCAAGTGACATCGGGAAATAAAGCCCAATATGGGTCTTGTGTGTGTCTGTCACTGTCTCACCACTAACCCAGAAACAATGCCAGCCCCCTGCCAATGGTGGGCAGATACCAGCCTCACAGCATGAGGTCAAACCATAGAGATAGATTGAGGACTCATCTTTTTATCTGTGCCATTAAAGCATCTGTAACAGCGTGGGCAGAACCAGATGCTATTTTGTTCTTCATTGGCTGATTGCTCCCCAACTCATAGGAATCCACACCCAGTTGACTACTTTAAAATGGAGGAAGCCCTCAATGGCAAAGTCCATGCTAAAATGGGTTATATCCATGATGAGTTCTCCATCCATCTCTATGGGTCAAACATCCTGTCCTGAATCAGGAGAGCTGTCAACTCTCCTACCGCCATCAGCTCCTCTAACTCTACATCCTCTTTTGTGGAGCTGCCTGCCTTCCTGTGTGACTGGGGTTATTCATTAGTCTATGTACTGTGAGGGGTTCATTGTGTCTCAATGATCAGCCAAGACACACAAAGGGTTGTAGGCGGGCTCAGCCATTGCTTTAAGCACTTAATAACCCCCCTGCATAGGGCTCCGACGCGCCTACATTAGAGAACTGGCAGATAGCTAATGGGGGAGAGGGTGGGAGATGGGGAGGGGTGAGGGCAGTTGAACCCAGGCAGGTGTGTTTATTTAGACCCAAAGGGCACCTGACTCCTGCCTTTCCAAAGACTAGGATCCATGTGGGCATAAAAAAAAAAATCAGACCATTTGAACCCTCACTGAGAAATGGAAAGTATACCCATCATATCAATGGGGTTCAATGCACTGATGAAGGGCCTTCGTAAACAACAACCTCTCTCCACCATTAACCCACATCACTAAGCTTCTACAGACAGCTTAGGGTAGAAGGACTTCTCTGTAGGCAGCTGGAAAACAAAAGAGGATTGCTGCTTTGTTGTTTATGGGGCATTGTAGTCCCCCGGGGAAGGAGTGGAACAACTTCATTGTTTATGGTGCAGGTTGCATTGCCTTGAGGTTCTCATGTTGAACAGAGTAGTTTCTTCTAAGGCGGTGGGGGACTGGGTTTGTGTCTTCTCACACACGCTCTCAACATAGGCCTACGTCTTTTAGTGAGCCTCATACATGTAGGCCATACACCTAAGCCATGCACAGACTCTGCCTCTCCCACTAGATCTGTCAACACATGATTACACTGCCTGACAAACTGGATTGGTCCTTAGTGCAGCAGAGCTTACTCTTCTAATATTCAAGCATGATACAGTTGAAGTCGGAAGTTTACATACACCTTAGCCAAATACATTTAAACTCTGTTTTTCACAATCCTTGACAATTAATTCTAGTAAAAATTCCCTGTCACAGGTCAATTAGGATCACCACTTTATTTTAAGAAAGGGAAATGTCAGAACAATAGAAGAGAGAATGATTTATTTCAGCTTTTATTTCTTTCATCACATTCCCAGTGGGTCAGAAGTATGCATACACTCAATTAGTATTTGGTAGCATTGCCTTTAAATTGTTTAACTTGCGTCAAACGTTTCGAGTAGCCTTCCACAAGCTTCCCACAATAAGTTGGGTGAATTTTGGCCCATTCCTCCTGACAGAGCTGGTGTAACTGAGTCAGGTTTGTAGGCCTCCTTGCTCGCACACACTTTTTCAGTTCTGCCCACACATTTTCTATGGGATTGAGGTCAGGCTTTGTGATGGCTACTCCGATACCTTGGTCATTATGGCCATTAGCGCCTCTTTGCTTGACATGATGGGGAAATCAAAAGAAATCAGCCAAGACCTCAGATTTTTTTTTAGACCTCCACAAGTCTAGTTCATCCTTGGGAGCAATTTCCAAATGCCTGAAGGTACCACGTTCATCTGTACAAACAATAGTATGCAAGTATAAACACCATGAGACCACACAGCCGCCATACCACTCAGGAAGGAGACGCGTTCTGTCTCCTAGAAATGAACGTACTTTGGTGCGAAAAGTGCAAATCAATCCCAGAACAACAGCAAAAGACCTTGTGAAGATGCTGGAGGAAACAGGTACAAAGTATCTATATCCACAGTAACACGAGTCCTATACCGACATAACCTGAAAGGCCCCTCAGCAAGGAAGAAGCCACTGCTCCAAAATCGCCCTAAAAAGCCAGACTACGATTTGCAACTACACATGGAGATAAAGGTCGTACTTTTTGGAGAAATGTCCTCTGGTCTGATGAAACAAATAGAACTGTTTGGCCATAATGACCATCGTTACATTTGGAGGAAAAGGGGGGAGGCTTGCAAGCCGAAGAACACCATCCCAACCGTGAAGCACGGGGGTGGCAGCATCATGTTGTAGGGGTGCTTTGCTGCAGGAAGGACTGGTGCACTTCACAAAATAGATGGCATCATGAAAGAGGAAAATGATGTGGATACATTGAAGCAACATCTCAAGACATCAGTCAGGAAGTTAAAGCTTGGTTGCAAATGGGTCTTCCAAATGGACAATGACCCCAAGCAGACTTCCAAAGTTGTGGCAAAATGGCTTAAGGACAACAAAGTCACGGTATTGGAGTGGCCATCACAAAGCCCTGACCTCAATCCCATAGAAAATGTGTAGACAGAACTGAAAAAGCGTGTGCGAGCAAGGAGGCCTACAAACCTGACTCAGTTACACAAGCTCTGTCAGGAGGAATGGGCCAAAATTCAGGCTACCCTAAACGTTTGACCCAAGTTAAACAGGCAATGCTACCAAATACTAATTGAGTGTATGTAAACCTCTAACCCACTGGGAATGTGATAAAAGAAATAAAAGTTGAAATAAATCATTCTCTACAACTTTTCTGACATTTCACATTCTTAAAATAAAGCGGTGATCCTAAATGACCTAAGACAGGGAATTTTTACTTGGATTACATGTCAGGAATTGTAAAAAACAGAGTTTAAATGTATTTGGCTAAGGTGTATGTAAACTCCCGACTTCAACTGTGCATCCACAGCTACACCTCCAATTGACTCAAATGATGTCAATTAGCCTATCAGAAGCTTCTAAAGCCATGACATCATTTTCTGGAATTTTCCAAGCTGTTTAGAGGCACAGTCAACTTAGTGTATGTAAACTTCTGACCCACTGGAATTGTGATACAGTGAATTATAAGTGAAATAATCTGTCTGTAAACAATTGTTGGAAAAATTACTTGTGTCATGCACAATGTAGATGTCCTAACCGACTTGCCAAAACTATAGTTTGTTAACAGGAAATTTGTGGAGTGGTTGTAAAAACAAGTTTTAAATGACTCCAACCTAAGTGTATGTAAACTTCTGACTTCAACTGTATGTAGGCAAAGTAGGTGTCAATCAGGCGGTGATGCAACTTGCCATGCTACTTTTCAGGGGTTTCTGTCAGAGTAATAGAAGGAATGCACTCAGCTAAGTGTAATCCTTAGTAAAATCCTACTTTCAACTCATCCTTGTATTTCCAAGAGAGCAAAACATTGGTCCATTCTCCCTATTTCCCATCAGCTGCAGAACCAGTCTGAAGCCAAGTTCGCCTTTGCTTCATCATCATCAGCGGACCACCTAATATACTGTGACTCTAAACGACTGGAAATCAATACATGATGCTGTTGACCTCCTAATCAGCATTGATCAATCTGAGAGTAATGTCATTGGCATACCCCAGAGACAAAGACCCCACAGAGTGTCACTAATGAATGTAAACATGACACTAACCATCCTCTGAGGTCTGAGTCACACACACTAAAAACACAAGCTCTCCCACAAATTCAAATTCTCTCACAACATTGAGGACAGGGGGAGAGCATCCATCTCTCTTCAGTCTTTTCCCCTGGCTGAGAGTGTAGGACATAATGATGGATGGTACATTGAAGTTGCCTCTGTGGAGCTACCATCAATCATTCCCCTGTGTCCCATCCAGTCTCTGTCTCACCACACACTCTACCAGAACCAGACATGAACTGGGAGTCACACCCACGCAGCCTGGAGAGAGACGCAGGTCTGTGGGCTGCAACGTGAGCCACTGACGCCATACGGGGTTTGTTGTCGGTCGTAATGCTGTCGGTCGGTCGTAATGTTTCAGCAGAGTGCCATCTCCATAGTCTCAGCAGAAGCATCCACAGCACAGGCCTGCTCAGTGGATGTGAGGCTCTTTCACTGCACAGGCCCTATGCACATGCCTGTAGTGTAGTGTGTTAGGCCATTAGGAAACTAGCAGGGCACTATTTCTGTCTTCTGCCCCCTACCTGGTCCATAGTCTACACCTTATAAACAACACAGAGCACTCTGGTTGGCTCCTCTGCCTAGTTCCGTTTGGGAGCCGTAAGCCATACTGGTGTATACGAGCATCCAGGGTTCAGTCACTGGTGAGATAAAACAGATTCCCTCCCGGCCAGGCATCTAGTCACAACCCCGGCTCACACTTGGGGAAGTATGGTGGTGTGCCGACAAGCGGGCACCAGGATTCCGGTGCAGACATGGCAGCTTCTCTGCTTTCCACTACGTTTGCATACCATCCACAGCCAAAGGCATGCCACTTCCTTCTGGCGAGCCTGATGGGAAAGAATGGCAGAGAACCCTCTGGTTTTGGAGCAGAGCAGTGTGTACATGTGTTATTAGTCAAATGGGGAAGCTCCTAAGTTTGTTCCTCTTCTTTTGGCACATGACACACAGACTGAGTCTTCCCTGGCTCAGGCATCCCATCATTCTGGGCGTTGCGTTCTTGGCAGTCTACAGAGTGTAGTTGCGCAATAGCTTTGTAATATCCACACAAGCCAAACTGCTATTGTAGTCATATTAGTTGTCTTTAATTTTCTCTTCAATACTCCTTTCTTCCACTAGGGGTATACCACATGTGCCTATTTTCGGTGAAAGGGGGGATTTAAATACCCAACCTCGAGCTGTCAATCAAAAGCTCAACAACAATCATATTTTCTCATCTTAGGTTTTTGGACACTAAATAGATAGGGATAAAAAATAAACGAGTTCAAATGAGGACAATCACTCAAATAGTAGGATTTGTGTAATTTACCCCTAAAAATGTTGATCATGCAAGAGGTCACTTGGCTAGTGAAGTGATGCCACCAAGAATGTGCCAGAGATTGATGTTCCATTTCAATCGAATTCACAAAAGCGCGTGGTCTAAATTCTCAACTAGGAAAGTCCAGGGTCAGGTCAGGCTGTCACATGCACCAACATAGTCTGATTAATCAGGCTGTAATACACAATTATTGTATATTAGAGGCTGATTAATCAGACTAGCATTAACCCAACTCATTTGTAAAGGATGACAAGCTGGATTCAAATCAGAACCCACGCCTTTAATCGATAACCAGGCAACTTTGTTTTTAACTCAATTGGATAGGCTAAGCCTACAGGCTTCTTTCAACAGACCAAATGTTTGAAGGGCTGGCTTTGATCACCGTGATTGACAACTCGTCACACACAAGCTTAGCTGGCTAGCTAACGGTAGCAAACTAGTAACGTTAGGCTAATTTCTTTTGACAAACTGCTTTCGGCTAAGATACCATTTAAACCTCCAACACACACTATTAATATCCCAATAAGTTAAGTAAAAGACTAACTCCCAATTTAATAATAGAAATAAAAACACACTGGCTCGGTTTACTATTTTGTAAAGTTTATCTAGCTCGAGGTGCCAATAGTGTGAGAGACTCGTGAAGACCCGGTTACACACAAATAGCAGTCACAACCGCATGACAATCCTCGCTTACTCCCAAGCACCTGCTGTTAGTTTAGTCGGTGAAATCGATTGCATGTGTCAAGGAAGGTGTAATCTCCATACCTGCCATGAAACCAGTCGTTACAGAGGTCGCACTCGATCATAAACCGGCTCACATCATAGGACTGCCGGCAGACACAGTACAGCGGAGCCGCCGCCATCTTCCTACTGTCCCCAAACAACGCAGGAATAAAGTGGGGCGGAGATTTGGTTGGGTACGCGGAAAGAGTCGAGGGGAAACCCGATCATATGCGAAAGAAAGCATGGCAAAGCCATTGGGGCAAGCCTATCTCTGACGTCAATTTCCAAATAATTTATTTCCATCTGGTTACTCAGTGTAATAGCAAATACCTATACTTATAACATTGTGAATGATGTAAATAGTTGTTTTTTGTTTAACTCGACAGTGATCGTTAACCTATAAACAACACTGATATGATGCAAACTGACACAACTTGGTCAAAGTGCCCAAGGCTGCACTCAGCAGGAAAAGCACTGCCATTGGTTTGGACTCATATGGCCTGGTTCAGAATACAGGAAGCGTGAGGAACACAACAAAATGCTCTCCCTGCCTGGTATTTCTCACTGAGCGTGTGTGACGTGCTCTACGTGCTTTGTGGGTAGGGAAAAGCAATAGGACTGCCGACCCGTTTGATCTGTGTGAGCTGACAGTGCCCATCCCCCCCATGAACCCATCTGTGCAGCTCTGCATAATCAAGTAGGCTTAATGCATGCAAGGCACGCGGCACTGTGACTGCACCTATGGAAACATGCAGTTATTTGCTGACTTTGGCATGTGCCTAATACTGTATTTATACTAGAGAACCATTTATGAAGCCCTCCTAAGGAGAGACAATTATGATATTTAGCAGTTTATATTTCATAAACATGCCAATAATTGTTGGATTTTAACATGTGTAAGTGTAACTGAGGTTGAATGTTTAAATAGCCTTACTACAACTTGATTTGAGGGTGTTGCAGGGTGTTAAGGTCAAAGCCCATCAGTCATGATGGTGTGTATATGGCCTGTGGCATTCCCTGAGGTTTCATGACAGCTCCCTGTGGGGAGCCACTCTGCTTTAATGAGCTGTTGTTACCATAGTCGGCGTGTCTGAATAAGCATCAGCCAGGCAGGATACTTCGCCTGCATTGGTCTGTTTGAGCAGATATTTTCTACTTGCGCCAATTTTAGCTAACCCTAGCCCTAATTCTCATATCCTACTGATGTGAGCTGTGCATGAGCCCAACAATGTCTCTTAATTAATTATAAAGTCTAAACAGCTGGGGTTACTTCAGTTAAAGAAGCAGTGTGTGTGCCAACATGCAGTCAGAGCAGGCTAATTATAAGGGATGAAAATATGTTCAAATAGAAAACGGAATTGCAATGTATACTTAATGTGTATGTAAATGTGTATTAATGTGTATGTAAAGTAAAAGGTATGTTGTAAAAACATTATCACACTAATTTATTGTGCAACAGCAAAATACTAGACATGATATAGCTAGGTCTAAAATAGTGAAGCTAATACAAATAGTTATCATTCTGTAAACATAAAATAGTTTTGAACTTGATAAACGGATGCAAAATTTGGACTAATGTCCTACATTTTAGGGAACAAGCTTTGAAAGAAGACAAAGAATGCGGCGTGTGAATATTTTCACCGCCTTGAGCGCCATCTGGTGTACAATGCGTAAAATGACAACACATTTAGAGCCATTCGCGAGCTCGTCGACAGGTGGCGGTATTAGAAAAAGACCATTGACAGTTCATATCGGCTAGTGGGTGGTCGTGTTGCTAAGACAAGACAGGACCCTAGCAGAAAGAACGCGGAGCATTCTCTACAGGTCTTGTACAAGAGTGTTCTAAAGGGAGCCCCTACTGCCTTGCCCCCTAGGTTAGTAGGCCTGCATTGCCCCCTAGGTTAGTAGGCCTACCTTGCCCCCTAGGTTAGTAGGCCTGCCTTGCCCCCTAGGTTAGTAGGCCTGCCTTGCCCCCTAGGTTAGTAGGCCTGCCTTGCCCCCTAGGTTAGTAGACCTGCCTTGCCCCCTAGGTTAGTAGGCCTGCCTTGCCCCCTAGGTTAGTAGGCCTGCCTTGCCCCCTAGGTTGGTAGGGCTCTCAAATGCAAAATGCATCACTATTGAGGTGTTGGGAAAATGCATTAAGTAGAGATATGTTTTCCTACAAAGGTAATAGTATGTGTGTGTCTTCAGAGAGGGCACTGCCTCAGAGCCCTTAAGTGCCTGTAGGATACATGGGCACGTCAACAAAGTGGCTGGGAACTTCCACATCACAGTGGGAAAGTAAGATACCTGTACACTTTTCTATAAGCGTGATATATTTAAGCAACAAGGCCCGAGGAGGTGTGGTATATGGCCAATATACCACAGCTGAGGGCTGTTCTAAAGCACAACGCAACGTGGAGTGCCTGGACACTGCCCTTAGCCGAGGTATATTGGCCATATATCACAAACCCTTGAGGTGCCTTATTGCTATTATAAACTGGTTACCAACGTTATTAGAGCAGTAAAAATAAATGTTTTGTCATACACATGGTATACAGTCTGATATACCACGGCTTTCAACCAATCAGCATTCGGGGCCCGAACAACAGGGTTACATTTAAGTACATGTTGTATGTAAATCATTCTTTATGGGTGTAATGAGGGAAAGCTATGTAATACTGCCACAGACTCAGAGGTTCATGGAGTTTGTCTCATACGTTACAAGATTCCAAGCTCCACAAATTGATGCTGCGAATGATTTATGAGTCTATATGTCTGATGGGAAAAAGGGCACTCAACCAATAGAGCACAGTATATTTCTTTTTGATGAAAATGCTCCTCACGCCTCCAACCCTCTGTCTTTCTCAGGCCTATTCATCATCCTCGTGGCCATGCTCATACAGCAGATTTTGTAAGCCATGACAGTAAGTTCTCTGTCAGCCAGGAAGGGTGACACTCATTTGCATAAGTTACTCGTTTTTGACAAGGACAACATTAGTACTGTTCTCTGGTTGCTTACATTGCATCTGCATTTCCATGTTTCAAGTGATAGATAAGAGCAGTATCTATTCTAATGCAGTGCCAAATAACTATTTTCTCAGAATCATTCACTCCCAAATAGAGGTTTTCACTGTCCCATTCCACCTGACTGAATGTGAGCTGGGTTTCATCAATGCATTGCAGCGTGCAACTTCTCCCATCGGATAGACCATCTGTCTTTTGGAGAAGAGATCCCCGGCATCATCAATCCTCTGGACGGGACAGAGAAAATCACCAGCAACCGTAAGTTACTGCTCCTCCTCACCGAGACCAGGAAGTAAACACATGTTCTTATCAAACCTCATTCAGCTGTTACTCAATGTGTAGCTTCCAGACTATTCTGCTCAGCATGGCCTCATGAGTTTGCAGGGAGAAAATGTAGCCATTTGTATCCATTTGAAGTGGATTTACTGCAGGCTTGCTTTCATTCACTTACCGTTCAAAGCAGCCTAGTTTCTCCAGGGGAAAGAACTGAAGCCCCCTATTTCACCTTCTCTAGAAGTATTCTGTGTAGTCTGTCACTAGATGGATGGGGTAAAAGGATTTGCTCTTTGTCTTGTTGTTGCAGATAATGAGATGTTCCAGTATTTCATTACGGTGGTACCTACCAAACTGCACACGTCCAAGGTGTCGGCAGACACACACCAGTTCTCTGTGACGGAGAGGGTAAGTCCTGATTTAGGCGCAGATCTAGTATCAGCTTACCTTCCCCAAATCCTCAATATTAACCATCAGGGGGAAAGGAATTCTATTTGATGTTGACCATGTGGAGGATGCTGCAGTGGGTTCAGATAATGGATCAGTCTCCTCATCCATCCATCCAGTCCATTCAGCTCCCTCTGCTGGCTGCCAAACGTTACTTCTAGCTCTGCTGTATAACACCACCACCTGAGACAGTCATAGATTTCTGTCTTACAAACACACATATTCACATACACAAAGGCTAGATGCTAGAAAGGCCTCTGTGTGTGTGTGTGTGTGTGTGTGTGTGTGTGTGTGTGTGTGTGTAAAGGAGAGAATAACCCCCACCCCACTCTACCTACCCACTGTCTGGTCAAGGAGCCGGTGATTAACCATGCGGCGGGCAGCCACGGTGTGTCTGGGATCTTTATGAAGTACGACACCAGCTCCTTGATGGTGATGGTCAGTGAGCAGCACTTGCCCCTCTGACAGTTCCTGGTACGACTCTGTGGCATCATCGGGGGTATCTTCTCCACCACAGGCCCAGACAACACTCACTCTTACCACCTAGTGTCATGGCCAGAACTCATACTGTTCATGTCTCACAAATCATTCCACGGCTGCTTTGCCAGCCTGATACTGTGCCACGTTAGAGAAATGCACCCTGAACATCTTCATTGATCTTCTCTCTCCCACAGGCATGATCCATGGGTTTGTTGGCTTCTGTTTCGACATAGTCTGCTGTCGCTTCAAACTAGGCCCATATAAACCTAGAGGTGAGCCCAGTCTTCTTTATTGCCACTGAAACTATGTTCAAAATGATGGTAAATCCTTACATGTACCAGTTTCCCTGTGTCTCACTGGTAGTAGTATATTTACACTGTACCTCTACGTGTTCTCTATTTCCAGGTGGTTCTCCTAGATGCCCATGTGAACAACCGTGCTGCTCCGCTCCTGACACGTACAGGAGTAGCCCTCTGACATGAGCCCATATCCACAAAGCTCTCTGAGTAGGAGTGCTGAGCTTAGATCAGTTTCACCCTTTTGGATCATAACATTATATGGACAGATCCTAGATCAGCACTCCTACTGTGAGATGCTTTGTGGATATGGGACCTGGAGCCTGCTGCTGATCATGCACCTACTGTCCCTTCACCTGTGTGGGAATCCAGGAAGAGAAGTCTCCAATCACAAGTATGTGGATTGCTGGGAGTTTGTTTTGAACCAAATAAGAGTAAACTGATTAGGATGCGACAATCATAATTGTTCTATTTATTGTTTTGGACAGTATCCTCATATGACTACCATTATAATATATTTATATCTGGTAAATATGTATTTTACACTGACAAATGGAAAGCAGCTAACTCCCCAGTTTTATCAGGCTTAGTGTGTAAAGGTATTTGGACGTTGTTATCTGTAAGTTAGGCTGAATGAAATCTGATCCTCCTATGTTATCATTCATACCATTAACATGTCACGTTTGTTCTATTTCTATCTATTTGCACTGTTCAGTATCTGTTTCACATCTGTCAATGGGAGATGTCCTATTAAATGTGTTTTAGTGCACTTCACCACTTCATGTTGTACACTTTACATTCATTTAAATCTCTCTCGTTTGGTATCTCACTATCCTCTGGTGATGGTGCATGCTTTTAGCCTGCGCTTACACAGGCAGTCCATTTCGGATCTTTTTTTCCACTAATTGGTCTTTTGACCAATCACATCAGATCTTTTCACGTCCAATCTTTTTCAGATCCGATTGGTCAAAAGACCAATTAGTTAAAACAAGATCAGAATTGGGCTGCCTGTATAAACGCAGCCATGGAAGTAGGCTAAATCTATTTTCTACATGAGGCAGCAGTGTATGAAGCAGAATGATTAGCACACTGACCAATTTGTTGTCTTTTGGTTTATTCATGTTTTGCCAAACAAACTTTAAGTGTTTTCAGAGCAGGAATAGAAGGTAATTTAACATTTGCCAATTACATTTGAAAAAGGAAAATTCAACAAAATAAACTAAGTCGTAAGTGTTGCAGTTCACAGAACATTGCCCAGTTAGCTCTGATCTACCCACAGTGCTCTGCTTCCACTATGTATCATAACAAAGACACTGCTTTGTTATCAACATGACAGATGCCAAGATCCATAACAAGCAGGACATTGTGTTCAACTTCATTGTACAGGAAAAGCCATTTTCTGTGTTGGGCATGCATTTGGTTCATAGTCCCTTACTGAATTTAGGAAAGGACGGTCACTATTGTTGCACACCATTACTGGCTCACATAGAAACATGTTTTTCCAGAGGGAGGATTTGAGGTACATTTAGTCAAGACTTCTACCATAGATACTGTATATAGATGAATCATCTCATAAAAAAGTGGACTGCTGTCTGCCACAAGTAACACTTCAGATCTAGTCTGGGGAGCTCTGTGGTAGAGTCAGACTCCTGCAGAATCAACCCTCAGGAATACTACTCTTAAGTAGTCTAGAAAAATAATATAGAACTATTTACACATCTTCTAAACTTGTTTATATATGATACTGTCACCATCTACAGTGCATTCGGAAAGTATTCAGACCCCTTGACTTTTTCCACACTTTGTTACATTACAGCCTTATTCTAAAATTGATTAAATTGCCCCCCCCCCCCCCCCATCTACACACAATACCCCATAATGACAAAGCAAAAACAGGTCTTTATAAATTTGAGCAAATTTACAAAAACTGAAGTATCACATTTACATAAATATTCAGACCCTTTACTCAGTACTTTGTTGAAGCATCTTTGGCAGCGATTACAGCCTTGAGTCTTCTTGGGTATGACGCTACAAGCTTGGCACACTTGTATTTGGGGAGTTTCTCCCATTCTGCTCTGCAGATCCTATCAAGCTCTGTCAGGTTGGATGGGGAATGTCGCTGCACAGCTATTTTCAGGTCTCTAGAGATGTTTGATCGGGTTCAAGTCCGGGCTCTGGCTGCACCACGGACATTCAGAGACTTGTCCCGAAGCCACTGCTGCATTGTCTTGGCTGTGTGCTTAGGGTTGTTGTCCTGTTGGAAGGGGAACCTTTGCCCCAGTCTGATGTCCTGAGCGCTCTGGAGCAGGTTTTCATCAAGGATCTCTCTGTACTTTGCTTCGTTCATCTTTCCTTCTATCCTGACTAGTCTCCCAGTCCCTGCTGCTAAAAAACATCCCCACAGCATAATGCTGCCACCACCATGCTTCACCGTAGGGATAGTGCCAGGTTTCCTCCAGATGTGACGATTGCTGGGTGGCCAGCTCTAGGAAGAGTTTGTGGTTCCAAACTTCTTCCATTTCAGAATGATGGAGGCCACTGTGTTCTTGGGGACCTTCAATGCTGCAGAAATGTTTTGGTACCCTTCCCCAGATCTGTGTCTCAACACAATCCTGTCTCAGAACTCTACTGATAATACCTTCGACCTCATGCTTTTTGCTCTGACATGCATTGTCAACTGTGGGACCTTAGACAGTTGTGTGCCTTTCCAAATCATGTCCAATCAATTGAATTTACACCAGGTGGACTCCAAGTTGTAGAAACATCTCAAGGATGATCAACGGAAACAGGATGCACCTGAGCTCAATTGAGTCTCATAGCAAATGTCTGAATACTTATGTAAATAGGGTATTTCTGTTTTTTATTTAATACATTTTCAAAAATGTCTAAACCTGTTTTCGCTTTGGTATTGTGTGTAGATTGAGGAAAAACATTTATTTAACCAATTTTAGAACAAGGCTGTAATGTAACATTTGGAAAAAGTCAAGGGGTCTGAATACTTTCCGAATGCACTGTATCACTTAAGACAAGCCTCAGTTTGACGCAATTATTTATAAAGATGAAAAAATAGTAAACTTAGTTTCAATATAAACAGGCAAAAAGTGGACAAACAGTAAAACAAAAAATGTGTCTTATGCGTTATGTCAAACATACCTTTGTCAATATGCAGTAGTCGTCAACCAGGTCAGATGTTTGTAGTACTACAGTAGTAGTCTCCAGTGGTCAAGATTTAGGGCTCCATTCAATCCGCATCACAGAAGTTCAGCTTTACGGCATGATTGAAACAAAGGGAATGTTCCTGCTTTTGCAGACTGCATTCACGGTAAAAGCTGCATGTGTTGGCTCAATTGGAAATTACCTTTTTAATTTATAATCGGGGAGTCTGTAACGCTTCAACTTCACAGATTGAATAGAGCCCTTAATGTGATCAACACTGAAGTTACTCTCGGATATCCTTAGCTGGCCTCGCTACAGAGTACAGGTTCCCAAATATTCTGTATCAGGATTCACACATTAAGAGTCAATGTACAGAAATGGTCTTTCAGTGGAGGCCTGACATACAGTATTTCAAGTATGCAAAAAAATCCTCTATTCCAAGACATTGTATCTGGGTTGGGGAGGACGTAAACTATGAGCAAAAACGTGGGGAGAGTATACAATGGGTTTATTGTTGCATATGTAATCTGTCGCTTTAAGAAAAGCCGTAGTTAGAAAATAAATATGGTTTTACTGTATGACGTACAACAGGGTCAGAAGGAACAGTGTCTGGTTGAGGAGTGGGGTTGTGTGCTGCTGGAGGTCTGAGGTCTGGTTGAAGAGTGGAGTTGTGTGCTGCTGGAGGTCTGAGGGGTGAGGTCTGGTTAAAGAGTGGGGTTGTGTGCTGCTGGAGGTCTGAGGGGTGAGGTCTGGTTAAAGAGTGGGGTTGTGTGCTGCTGGAGGTCTGAGGTCTGGTTAAAGAGTGGGGTTGTGTGCTGCTGGAGGTCTGAGGGGAGTGGTCTGGTTGAGGAGTGGGGTTGTGTGCTGCTGGAGGTCTGAGGTCTGGTTAAAGAGTGGGGTTGTGTGCTGCTGGAGGTCTGAGGGGAGTGGTCTGGTTGAGGAGTGGGGTTGTGTGCTGCTGGAGGTCTGAGGTCTGGTTAAAGAGTGGGGTTGTGTGCTGCTGGAGGTCTGAGGGGTGAGGTCTGGTTAAAGAGTGGGGTTGTGTGCTGCTGGAGGTCTGAGGGGTGAGGTCTGGTTAAAGAGTGGGGTTGTGTGCTGCTGGAGGTCTGAGGTCTGGTTAAAGAGTGGGGTTGTGTGCTGCTGGAGGTCTGAGGGGTGAGGTCTGGTTGAGGAGGCGAGCAGGGCGTTCAGCTGGTCAACGGTCAGTTGGTCATCAGTTGGTGAGTGTGCTGGAGGCTCTGAAGTAGGAGAGGAACTTGAAGCAGAGGCTGACCACAAAGTACCAGATGTTCCTGGCCATCTGGGAGCGGGCGATGAACACCCTCCAGATGAAGACCAGCAGTAGAGTGTTGAATGTGTAGCGGATGTTCCTCAGCCTGAGGGAGGGAGTTGGAAGTACACACCATCATCACATCCTTCTTCAAAATAAGACCGGAGCAAACACAGTCAGCCCTGTAAGTAGTCTACTCACTTCCTGAGGTGTTGCCTGGCTGCAGGGATGTCGGACATGTCTTCATTCAGAACGTACTTCTTGGTGCCGATGCAGTAGTTCTCTATGTACTCCGGCCAGTTCAGCTGACGCACGTCAAAGTTGAATGTCTGGGAGAGAGAGTTAGGATGTTGATGTGCGGTAAGACATGGCTATTATGGTCACATTCAGGCGATTATGAAAACCTTTGGGATATCTATCATTTAACCTTCTGAAATGGAATGATGTAAGTATTCGTGACCTGTTGTCTTGAAATCAATAAAGCTGTATGTTTGAGCTGAAATGATGGCTTGGTGGCATTACTAGGTGAAAAACATACCATTGACTATATACATCAACATGCGGAGATACAGTGTGTGCATAGAGGATGGATGCTGAGTCTACTGTACCTTCCTGTCCTCAGGGCTGAGGTGGCTCATCAGCATGCTCATGTTCTCTGAGTTCCACTCCCAGTCCTGACTGCTGAAGTACTCCAGCAGACCGATGGCTTTGTGCAGCCGGTTGAAGATACGCATCATCCTACACAGAGAGAGAGGAATGGAGGATCTCAGTCCAAATGTACTGCATGTATATAACACAGTTGTAATGTTCGTTTCACTGAAGATCACTTGTATGCAGCAAACACTGATTTCCTCTTTATGATTACAGATCATTTGATCTATTTTTACATCACACTGTGTTGATTGGGTTGAAAACAAGTTGGTGGTTGAGTTTTCATAGACCGAACAATGGTCTAGTGACGATGCTGATTGTCAGGACATTAGTAATCTTACTGGGGTTTCTGTCCGGACAGTCTCAGGTAGAGGTCGTAGATGAGGGCAGGTAACTTGTGGCTGACCAGGATCCAATACTGGTTCATCAGGTAGTTGGAGGTGATGTTGGCGTTGGGCCTTCTGAAAGCCTGCTCCAGAGGGTTCCTCTTGAAGCTGGACATCACATGGTGCTCTGGGAGAGAATACAAAGGAGTTAAAAATGTGATGGAATCTGTGGCTTGGAGCTGACATCCCTATCTTACAGCTCTATTCTGTTGTGGCATTTTAAGGGGTGTAACGTTAGGGAAGTGCCTCTCACACTATATTAGAGAAATGGGATGTATCCAGGGGTGTGGTTTTCTGTTGCACTAATGACCTCATTCACAGCAGCTGCACACCTTCTCCACCTGGCTGCAATCAAGGCTGCTCAGACCAAGGTAAAACAGCTGGGGGAACTGCTAGTGAAAGAACCAGTGGGTGATACGGGTGTGAATTTGTTCCTGTGTGCTTTCTTTTGAAGACTCGTGACCCACCAGCCTCTATAAAGAAGTGAACAGCCTTACGAGGGTAGCTCTCCTGTGTAGGAGACTATCTGGGGTAAGCCCGAGGGTAGCTCTCTCCTGTGTAGGAGACTGTCTGGGGTAAGCCCGAGGGTAGCTCTCTCCTGTGTAGAAGACTATCTGGGGTAAGGCCGAGGGTAGCTCTCCTGTGTAGGAGACTATCTGGGGTAAGCCCGAGGGTAGCTCTCTCCTGTGTAGGAGACTGTCTGGGGTAAGGCCGAGGGTAGCTCTCCTGTGTAGGAGACTGTCTGGGGTAAGCCCGAGGGTAGATCTCTCCTGTTGAGCTGTAGTTTTGTCATTTTGAGGCTTTCCCCATTTAATTTATTCCCTCTAACTGTTTTAGTTCTTGTTTTCAAGTTGATCTCATCACTTTTGAGACCTCTCCACAAGATGAGAGCCAAGTGGAGGAAGAACCGTATGCGCGGGCTGAAGCGTAAAAGGTGGAAAATGAGGCAGAGGTCCAAGTAGACTGGGCCCATCCCCTACAGCTGTGATACCCCTCCAAGACCACTCTGGTGATTGAAGCCTGCGGTCCATGATGTGCCAACAGCTGAACTATGGTTGTCTGAAGCCAACCTCATTGCAATGGAGTAAAGGACAGATCCCGGACACCCAGCCCTCTACTATGCTAATGGCGGCTGGCCAGCAACGACTACTGGAGAATGACGAGGAAGACTAGAGAAATTATCTCCTATCGTTGAACTCTGGACTTTTACCACCTGCCCAGCATTTTATTTGTTGTGTAGACTTTTTTTATTCATCTTTGGTTTATTAACCACAAAATAAAGAACAATTGTTATTGGTTAAACCCTTGTCTATCTTATGTTGTAGTACCGCCCCTTCACCTTCCATTGTGCCCAGACATACATGTAAATCCGGGACACTCGTTAGTATGTTACATTCACATAAGAGTTATTTTTGCCTTACGTAAACTAACATCTAGCAACCCAAAGATTGTTTTAATCTCCACAGACAACTTCAGCATTTTAGCAACTACAATACTTAGCATGTTGGCTAACCTTAACCCCCACCATCTAGTTAGCATTAGTCATCTAGCTAATGTTAGCCACAACCAATTGGAATGTAATATATACCTTACAGTAACTGTGGTATTCTGGATGCAGTTAAACTCTACCCCGACTTTTTCATAAGGGATGTTTTGCAAATTCTTAACATGCTGTAAGAATTGCATGAGACCTCCACAAATGAATACATCTCATACTAAATGGAGTGTCTTGGATTTATGTACAAAATTCTCTGAGACCACGCACCACATGACCCTTCGAGGAATCAAAGCCACACTGTGCTCATTTTTTTATTAGTTCTAAGATATTAAGTTTAAGAACATCATTTTGGGAAGGGATCAAATATTTTTGGCCAGGATTCAACCTGATTTGTTGGCTATGTGCCATTGAAAGGGAGAACATGCTGTGTTTACTGTGAATGTGGGAACACTGCCTTTACAAAGTGCATAGCTGACAAAGGGTGATGTTATTGAATCCCGGCTACAGTGAATTTTCTCCAGCCCCACTAACGAGTTGAAAGATGGTTTTGGTGTTGAGAGTGGTGTTCCCGGCTAGGGAAAGGTAACACAAATATACATTTTTTGAAAAAGGTTAATATAATTGAGGAGCGGCGGTAAGGAGAGGGAACGTGGAGGGAAATGCTCTTGCAAGAAATGAGACGGTCAATTCACTT
This sequence comes from Salvelinus fontinalis, assembly GCF_029448725.1. Taxonomy (NCBI): domain Eukaryota; kingdom Metazoa; phylum Chordata; class Actinopteri; order Salmoniformes; family Salmonidae; genus Salvelinus; species Salvelinus fontinalis. The sequence goes on along the minus strand of NC_074703.1, from coordinate 14,104,407 downwards.
GCTCGTCATCAGGCAAATGACATTTACAGAGGAGGAATCACAAAATACAAAGTGATCAAAACTAATATAGCTACTTGTGCAATACATTCTACAGATAAAAGGAGGAGTAGAGTATCGTTTTAAATGTGTGCATGGTTATCTCCTTTGAGAAAACAGCTGATTCAAAGGGGTGTGGAAAATGTTTAAACATTCGGCGCTAGCAGCCATGAGGAAGCACATGATTATCCTTGGCGAGAGGAGGCTATCGAGGAGTGGATGACACTCCTCTGATAGCTTACTAACGAATTGACACTCTCCGTGGCCACTTGACCACGTATCACTGAGGAGAGGAGGACAGGCCGGAATTTTGTGCAATAGAGAATCTCCCAAAGAATCGATGAAGGAGCCCTGGAATGAGCCTTGGAATAGTGCTCAGGAGTTTTCCTCATTCAGGCTGGGATTCAATCCAAGGCTTGTTATAGAACAACGCACTAGACACCCGACAATGTACCATTTAACGGCACCATGAATTGATCCCAGGCCTCAATCTTATTCTGAGGGAAGCTCCCGTTTCTAGGGCAGAACTAATGTGATTGATTGGATGAAAACTCATGGGGGCAGAGCTTAGACTAACATGTCAGTGGGTGGAGTTTACAGATGAGAGTCAAATAAAATAAATGCTTTCAGGGAGGTAGGTTGGAGGTGGATGGAGGGCGTTGCCAGTTCGAATCCTGCCTGTGACTTGTTTTCCTTACCAAACATTTTTAACTGATTCAATTTCTAGTTTACTTTGACTGAACAGCATTAAATACTTGGAAAAACAAGGCTGCTGCTGGATAGGGACCAGAAGTTCACAGGTTCTAATCCTGCTGATGCCCTTTTTCAAAACAGGTTGAGAAGAGGAGAGTGGAGAGAAGGCGACCAAAACCAATTAAGATACCAGAATTTTGATAACATATCCAGCCAGCAAACCCCCAACTTCGCTAAGCAGCCCCATGGGCCCCCTAGACCCAGTTTGATTAGCTGGATTCTTAGCTCTTATGTGGTCCGGTAGATTAGTGCCCGCTATCCCAGGTTTATAACAGCGAGGCAGAGTGATGAGCCTTAATCCCGCTGCCAGCAATCCGATGGCAATTTCCCAGAGTGAAAGGAGCAGATTCACTAATCTGAGAGCATGGGGACCCTAGCTGTCGCCGCTACCGTGCTAATCTGAGCCTGACTGATACCCGGCCCGCATGCATCTTTTTCATCTCAGTGGTCTGCTGGGATGTACTGTAGATGATGGGCTGGGATGTACTGTAGATGATGGGCTGGGATGTACTGTAGATGATGGGCTGGGGTGTACTGTAGATGATGGGCTGGGATGTACTGTAGATGATGGGCTGGGATGTACTGTAGATGATGGGCTGGGATGTACTGTAGATGATGGGCTGGGATGTACTGTAGATAATGGGCTGGGATGTACTGTAGATGATGGGCTGGGATGTACTGTAGATGATGGGCTGGGATGTACTGTAGATGATGGGCTGGGATGTACTGTAGATGATGGGCTGGGATGTACTGTAGATGATGGGCTGGGATGTACTGTAGATGATGGGCTGGGATGTACTGTAGATGATGGGCTGGGATGTACTGTAGATGATGGGCCGGGATGTACTGTAGATGATGGGCCGGGATGTACTGTAGATGATGGGCCGGGATGTACTGTAGATGATGGGCCGGGATGTACTGTAGATGATGGGCCGGGATGTACTGTAGATGATGGGCCGGGATGTACTGTAGATGATGGGCCGGGATGTACTGTAGATGATGGGCCGGGATGTACTGTAGATGATGGGCCGGGATGTACTGTAGATGATGGGCCGGGATGTACTGTAGATGATGGGCCGGGATGTACTGTAGATGATGGGCCGGGATGTACTGTAGATGATGGGCCGGGATGTACTGTAGATGATGGGCCGGGATGTACTGTAGATGATGGGCCGGGATGTACTGTAGATGATGGGCCGGGATGTACTGTAGATGATGGGCCGGGATGTACTGTAGATGATGGGCTGGGATGTACTGTAGATGATGGGCTGGGATGTACTGTAGATGATGGGCTGGGATGTACTGTAGATGATGGGCTGGGATGTACTGTAGATGATGGGCTGGGATGTACTGTAGATGATGGGCCGGGATGTACTGTAGATGATGGGCTGGGATGTACTGTAGATGATGGGCCGGGAGGTGAGCTGCCACCACAACCAAAATGCTGGTGGGGTGATGATTTCACGATGACACTTTGCCTCTACTTGTTATTGTTTGGGCAACTGTGCTTTACTGCTGATGGGAGTTGTCATTTGGGCAGATCCACAGTGGTGAGGTCAAACAGATGTACACAGTGTGTGGGTTCAGATGTAATGTTCTACTAGCTGCCAGAAGGTGGCAGTAGACCCTCGCCACTGTCAAATCCCTGGGCATCTAATTATGACACAGATCATTTATCCACCTGCTTCTCACTGCTACACTATTCAAACTGATTTAGGAGAACCAGGACTGACAGACAACCCACAGTTTCATATCCCCGGTGGGAATGTATGATACATAGTTTCATAGTGACAACACCATCAACCAAATGGATCACTAGTCCCTTTAATAATGGTACTGTAATAATGTTTACATATCTTGCATTACTCATCTCATATGTATATACTGTATTTTACACATCTATTGCATCTTGCCGCTCTGTCATTGCTCATTCACATATTTATATGTATATATTCTTATTCCATTCCTTTACTTAGATTTGTGTGTAATAGGTAGTTGCTGTGGAATTGTTAGATTACATGTTAGATATTGCTGCACCGTTGGAACTAGAAGCACAAGCAATTCGCTACACTCGCAATAACATCTGTTAACCATGTGTATGTGACCAATAAAATTTGATTTGACCAAGATTTCAACTACTGAAGTACATTGATTTATGACGACGGAAGACATAGCGGCAGATGAGCAAGCACTGATGATGTCACTGTGACAGACAGAGACAGACAGACAGACAGACAGACAGACAGACAGACAGACAGACAGACAGACAGACAGAGACAGACAGACAGAGACAGACAGAGACAGACAGAGACAGACAGACAGACAGAGACAGACAGACAGAGACAGACAGACAGACAGAGACAGACAGACAGAGACAGACAGACAGAGACAGACAGACAGACAGACAGACAGACAGACAGACAGACAGACAGACAGACAGAGACAGACAGGCAGACAGGCAGACAGGCAGACAGGCAGACACCTACCGATCTCTCCCCAGTGGAAAGGGTTTGTGCCGCCCGTTGTGCAGTTGTAAACCAACGCTGTTTTGGGTCTGCAAGGGAGCAGAGAGATGAGGTCAGAAGGGTCAAGGGTTAAAGGGATCAAAGGGGAGGGTCCATGAGGACACAGCTATAAAATGAGCCCACAAACACAAAATCCCATCAGTTTAAAACACTGGGCTTCCTCATCAGTCAATGGTGTAGAGCTGGGGAGATGTGTTTGAACAAACTGGGCTACGGTAGGTTTACATGAGGTCTTTCTGCAGGTCAATATGGGGGTATCTGTTTATGTGGGTTAGACCATACAGTCATTGGTCAAACCATATTCCACCTGGGGGGAGAGTTAACCTGTGCACTGCCGTGTACCAGCCAGCGGCCAGGGTCAGGTTGATGACCACGTCCACGGGGATGAGGTCCGCCACCGCATCATTGTTGGCTCTCATGGTGCGCAGGATGCCCTTCCCCGCCTGATCAGACAGGACACAGGGTTACCAACACATCTCATCATCACCTGATCATCGTTTATACTAGTGGCATCAAAATGAGCAAACTTACTATCTGAAAAATACAACTAATAAGTAGATGCTGGTACTTACAGCGATGAAGACTCCGCTTGGTCCATTGAAGTTGTCAATCCAACCCTGAGACAGAAGAATAGGGAGGGAATAAGTTAGTGTAATGAGAGATTAGGGGCTCTTTTTAATCCGTTATTTAAATTGAAAGGCAATGTTCCAGCGTTAGCGGACACGGTAAATGCTGCAAATGTCTGCTGAATTGGAAATGACCTAAAAATATATATATTTCACAATCTGGAACGCTTCAGCGATGCAGACTGAATAGAGACGTATGTAACAGTTTAACTTTAGACCGTCCCCTCGCTCTGACCCGGGCACGAACCAGGGACCTTCTGCACACATCAACAACAGTCACCCACGAAGCATCGTTACCCATCGCTCCACAAAAGCCGCGGCCCTTGCAGAGCAAGGGGAACCACTACTTCTAGGTTTCAGAGCAAGTGACGTAACTGATTGAAACGCTATTAGCGCGTACCCGCTAACTAGCTAGCCATTTCATATCCGTTACACGTAGGTGAAAGAGAACCCTAAGTACCCCCCTTAAAGCTGGACTCCTTAGTTGCTACATTTATTGTTGAAGAATATAAGCCTCATGAGCTTAGTTCAACTGTCATACCCCATCAGAACCCAAAATACAAGCTTGTTTTACTTTCATGTTTGTAAACATAAACAAACACTGTATAACTTAAAAACATGGTTAAAACTATACATTTTATATCATGGATGGTTAGTGTTTGCATCCATAGCTCTGTCTATGAATTTGAGAGTGGTTACATTTCTCCAGGCCCATTTTTTTAATTTAACCAGGCAAGTCAGTTAAGAACAAATTCTTATTGACAATGACGGCCTAGGAATAGTGGGTTGTTCAGGGGCAGAACGACAGATTTTTACCTTGTCAGCTCAGGGATTCGATTTACCTTGTCAGCTCAGGGATTCGTTGGGCCAGTAACCGATACCTGCCTCAGCTTTTTACCAAAACACAGGCACGGTTTCCGCTTTGTTACCATTTCAATTGGGAATTCTAGCTTCAAGCAGCACTATAACATTGCTGCAACATCATCAAGTTACAAATAGCCTCCTAACAGCAACATCAATTAGATTGTTGTGTATCTGCTGAGTTAGCATTCCAGTGGTGTGCTAGGCTAGCTAGCTAGCTACCTATGTAGAGTGAGACTGAGATAGGGAGAGTAACAGTGTCCACATCAATTAGCCCTCCGGTAATACATTGGTAATAGACTGGGCTTATTTGTGTGGGTCTGGCTGTGGCTTGTCCCTACAGGGTAAGGCTACATGGTCTGGTGCAGACAGACAGACAGACAACAGTCAGTCAGTCAGACAAATAGGAGTCCTTATCACACCGTCTCAGAGACAATTTCTTTGACCCTCATTGAGGGATCGCCTGTGACAGTTTAACACTTAACCGAGTTCTGAGGACATGGGGATTGAAGTTCATCACACACACACACACACCCTCCTCCCGTCACTCCCACTGTCTCGAGCTGCCCGCGCAATAAACTGGTAACGCGTGATCTTTGGCTGTTTTGCCGCCAGGCCTGGATCCTGCACTGTTGAAACGTTACAGCCCCAGAAAACTAAATACAGCCCTGGGGCTATGTAGTCGTTTTCTGTGAATATACGTTGTGCTGTTTAAAAGTCTATCATGCTCTATTGAAAACTCTGAAAGTGTGAATTTTTTCGTCTTCTAGATTTTTGGTCTCTTTCTGTGTGAATTCATGGAGCCTCAGACGTTCAAATAATATTCCTGTAGGAAATAAAGTAAGCATGTCACTTGAATTTGCGGGGATGTAATATAATATTATAATCAGGAAAATGAAATGTTGAACACCATCCTACCATTGCTCCTCCAAAATTTTAAGCAGCAAAAAAGTCTCCATTTAACGCTTTAATATGTCCATCTGCCGCTATGCTAAGTGAGATTAAAATGCTTAACCCTGTGGAATCCTTACGCTAAGATGTTAGCCTACACTACAGCAGCCGGACAGATTAGAAAATAAAAAGCAGCTTACTCATGAAAGTAGCATCACCCTGCAGATCCAGAAGAGGACTGGCCACCCCTCGGAAGCTGGTTCCTAGCTAGCTTTCTTCCTAGGTTCCTGCCTTTCTAGGGGCAACAGCTGATGTCAAAAGACCTTTATAAAATACATCATATTGATTGACTGATTGATTGATTACTGCACCCACTGAACTCCCATGAACCTACAGTTGCTTTTCAGTGACCTTCTATCTAGTAGGAGACATTCAGAGGCTCTCCGGTTTCAGCACTGGCAGTACCTCTCCCTTTTCCCATCGCCCCTTCCTTGTCCCCTCACATCGCCTACCCAACTGTTGGGGTCAGGGATACTCCTCTTCGAGTCCTGGAATCCAGCCCAGCCGGACTTTCTGAACCATTAGACCTGTCCTGGTCCAACCCTAATACAACCTTTACTCACCATTACACACCCAATCCCCCTTTAAGTCTGACCGTACACAGGGGAGATATATTGACCAGTGTACTATTACAGTGATCGATCGCTAATTCCCATCCATTTGCCACCACAGCAGGACATGATGGTGTGAGAATTGACAGGATTCTGACTGAACCCTTTTACCATCACAGTGAAAGTGCTACATAGATTTTTATAAATTGTGATACATTTCCCAACAGGCAGGTGGCTGAGCCAATCACACTTCTTCTGATACACTTATCTTGCTGACCAGTCAATACACTGTTTAACGTCCACAGACTACATACAGAATGTGATCCATGTATCTATTGATCATCTATTGACTTTATTGCTGCCAGCTATCCAGTGCCAGAGTCCAGTAGAGTAATCAAGTCCCACAGAATGATGTATGTATATGATACTGTATCTCTATGGTGACGGTACTCACAGGGAAAGGCTCCTGCCAGCTGGCTCCCACTATGGAGGGTCTGATGATGCCGATGCTGAGCTTGCTGCTCTCCTTCTGGACCACGCACTCTGCCAGGGCTTTGGTGTAGGTGTAGGTGTTGGGGCGCTCCCCGATGAGGCGCGGCGTGATGTCACGGACGATGCTGTCCTCCATCCACCTGCAGTCACAGACAAGAGGACACTCACAATTAGACTCACATCACAATGGTACAGGACACATGCCAGGATTGAAGTAAACTTGGCATTTTGTGTAGATAGATGAAACGTCATTCACTCTAATAGCTGTCTGTGATGGTATTTATAATCAATCATTAGTTGGAAATTGCACAAGGTGGTGTGGACTTGACAGCACCCTTGGTTCGGTTCAATTACATTTCAATCAGTTCATTCAGGAGATGAATTGAAATTCAATGAATATACTGTCATTTATCTAACTAAGGGTCAAACTAAGATTATATCAGATCTGCGCTAGTCGACACCAGCATAGAGGTTGTTTAGAGGTTTAGAGGCATAGAGGTTGTTTAAAGGTTTAGAAACATAGAGCTTGTTTAGAGGTTTAGAGGCATAGAGGTTGTTTAGAGGTTTAGAGGCATAGAGGTTGTTTAGAGGTTTAGAGGCATAGAGGTTGTTTAAAGGTTTAGAAACATAGAGCTTGTTTAGAGGTTTAGAGGCATAGAGGTTGTTTAGAGGTTTAGAGGCATAGAGGTTGTTTAGAGGTTTAGAAACATAGAGCTTGTTTAGAGGTTTAGAGGCATAGAGGTTGTTTAGAGGTTTAGAAACATAGAGCGTGTTTAGAGGTTTAGAAACATAGAGGTTGTTTAGAGGTTTAGAGGCATAGAGGTTGTTTAGAGGTTCAGAGGCATAGAGCTTGTTTAGAGGTTTAGAGGCATAGAGGTTGTTTAAAGGTTTAGAAACATAGAGCTTGTTTAAAGGTTTAGAGGCATAGAGGTTGTTTAGAGGTTTAGAGGCATAGAGGTTGTTTAGAGGTTTAGAGGCATAGAGGTTGTTTAGAGGTTTAGAGGCATAGAGGTTGTTTTGGTGGTGTTGGAGGTGGAACTGCGTTAGAGCTGTCAAATCCACAAGCGGCTCCCGGCATTATACCTAAAGAAGACATTTTCTCGTTTTGAACTTCCAACGTGAGTGGAACGGGTATGGCTTCGTGACAATGATCACAAGAGCAGCTGCTCACCGATGTGACAGGTACAACGTAGTTCCACCTCCGACTGCGCCAAAACATCAGCTATGCCAGTTAATGCTTGATCTGATTGAATCCAGGCCTAAGTGCCATTTATCTTCACTGAGCATATTTTCAATGCATGACATTTGCAAATGAATTCACTTTCTGAATAGATGGAGTCGTAATAGCAGCAATCCCCCCACCCCCAACTCGGATGCAGAAAGTAGACTTCACACTACTCACTCCAGGGAGTCGATGAGCTTCTTGGGTTCTACAGGCGGTGGGTAGATGATCTCGTCGATGTGCCTGCGGTTGCAGTTGGCGTAGGCTGTGGAGATGTGGATGAAGGCCTGGAGGTGGTGCATCTGCTGGGCCAGATTCAGGAGCTGCTGCGTGGCCATCACATTCAGCTGCAGGGCGTGTCTGGGAAGAGAGGAGACACACACACACACACACACACACACACACACACACACACACACACACACACACACACACACACACACACACACACACACACACACACACAGCAGGACTAGGTAAGAGATCACTGTGCATAAGTACACTAAGAATCATAAGCACACTATGCATTCCCATAATATCATCACAAGGAGAGAAGTGAGACAGTGAGAGAGAGAGAGAGAGAGAGAGAGAGAGAGAGAGAGAGAGAGAGAGAGAGAGAGAGAGAGAGAGAGAGAGAGAGACAGTGAGAGAGAGAGAAAGAGAGAGAGAGAGAGAGAGATACAAGACAGAGGTCATGATCAGATGAGCTCCTGCATTTTTCAGCATTTTCTTTAAAAAATATAGATTTAGAGTTAGTTAACTTCTTGCGACTATAAGGGGTGCTGTTTCAAATTAGCATAATTGTCTCTACAGATGAAACGGCTTCCTACTCAATTCTTGATCGTACAATATGCATATTATTGTTATTATTGGATAGAAAACACTATCTAGTTTCTATAGCCGTTTGAATTATGTCTCTGAGTGGAACAGAACTCTTTCTACAGCGAAATCCATGACAGGTTTTGCGAAGGTCTGAGAGCGAAGCTCTGATCTCAGTTCAGTTTAAAGGGGTGTGTATATCCTATGGAACGACACGAACTGCACCCGCCTTCCCCTGGATGTCAGTAACCAATTAGAAGTGGAATGGGCCTCCTACGTAACTCTCAGAGGTTATAAAAGACCAAGGAGTGAGGTACGCCTTCTTTTCGACGTTGAACTTTACGCAGAGAGAGACCCCGGGATGCCATTTTCGAACGCTTAGTAAGAACTTTAGATATATCAGTCTGTAATTTAATTTGATATAGGTGTTAGAAACATCATAACGAAGCTATTTGAAACCGAGTTATATCAGATTATGCGAGTATATTGCTATTTTTCGGAATTTCCTCAGTATTGCGTACTGAGGATTTGGACACGTTAGCTAATGTTAGCAATTGTTAGCTATAGTTAGCTGCTATATCAGAAGTTGAATGCAACGTTTTACAACCAAGCAATGATTCTTTTGGACAAAAGTACCACTTGGCCAAGATTCCGATGGAAGCTCGTCGAAAAGTAAGAGCTATTTATGATGTTATTCCATTTTTATGTGGAAAAATGTAAACTCAATAACGGTAAATAGTGACGCCGTTATTGCGGCACTAGTCTGTCTGTAACGCACACTGTATGTCTAGTAACGTTAATTTTAAAAATCTAACTTAGCGGTTGCATTAATAACTAATGCATCTTTCATTTCATGGCCAACCTGTATTTTTTTTGTCAAGTTTATGAATAGTTTTCAATAAAAATTGTTGTATTATCATGATGCTGCCGGGCAGATTGCTTGAGTAGTTGGACAGTATTTCCATTGTGTAAGCACGATTTGTGCCGCTAAATATGCACATTTTCGATCAAACTGTATATGTATGTTGTAATGTGATGTTACAAGAGTGTCATCTGAAGAATTCTGAGAAGGTTAGTGAAAAAATTAATATATTTTGGCGATGTTTACGTTATCGCTCTCTTTGGCTAGAATCAATGCTCTGGTAACGTTTGCATATGTGGTATGCTAATATAACGATTTATTGTGTTTTCGCTGTAAGACACTTAGAAAATCTGAAATATTGTCTGTATTCACAGGATCTGTGTCTTTCGATTGGTGTATGCTGTGTATTTTTACGAAATGTTTGATGATTAGTAAGTAGGTAAACACGTTGCTCTATGTAGTTATTCTAGTCCATTTGTGACGGTGGGTGCAATTGTAACCTATGACATCTACCTGAAATATGCAAATTTTTCTAACAAAACCTATCCTATACCATAAATATGTTATCAGACTGTCATCTGAGGAGGTTTTTTCTTGGTTAGTGGCTATCAATATCTTAGTTTAGCCGAATTGGTGATAGCTACTGGTGTTGAGAGAAAATGGTGGACAAGAAAAATTGTGATTTTTGCTAACGTGTTTAGCTAATAGATTTACATATTGTGTCTTCCCTGTAAAACATTTTAAAAATCTGAAATGGTGGCTTTATTCACAGGATCTGTATCTTTCATTAGGTGTCTTGGACTTGTGATTTAATGATATTTAGATGCTACTATTTAATTGTGACGCTATGCTAGCGATGCTAATCAGTGTGGGGGGGGTGGGGGGTGATCCCGGACCCGGGGTAGGTGCTCGGTAGAGGTTAACCTGTTGAGGATGGGGGCGCTGTTGAGACTATTTATGCTAATTGGGTAATTTTTGAAACGGCTTCCCACAAAATCCTTGATCGTACAATATGCATATTATTATTATTATTGGATAGAAAACAGTCTATAGTTTCTATAGGAGTTGAAATTTTGTCTCTAAGTGGAACAGAGCCCATTCTACAGCAATTTCCCTGACATGGAGTCAGATTTCAGAAATGTTGGCCACTGTTCTGAAGTCAGTTAAAAGGGCACTGTTATTGCTATGACTATACAGACACTTCTTACGTCTTCCCCTGGATGCCTTTACGTGATGACGATTCCAATGGGGTCGATTGCGCGTTCACAGGCCCTACAAATTAAAAAACCCTGTAGCTAGCAAGTCTTTTCTTGGTGCGTAACGCGCGTGGAGGACACCGACCGCTCCTGTTCCAAGCGTTAGTTTAGCCTGTTATATTTCTCCGGTCATCTTTTCACTCGTTATAGGAGTTAAAAACATCATAAGGTAGTTAATTTAAAGCGTTTTATAGCCATTTATATCCGTTTAGTGCGATTTTGGGACATTTATTTTTGAAACGATGTGAATAGCTGGGCACGCTTTTCAGTTCATCCCGAACGCAGTTGGCATTTCCACATGGCAAGAGGACAGCTTTCCACCAAAAGACGATTACTCCCAAGAAAGGATCCTTTGCCCAAGATACTGATGGAAGAACAGCTCAAAGTAGGACATTTTTATTATGATAAATCGTGTTTCTGTCGAAACATTTTAGTGGCTTAGGACGCCATGTTTTTTGACGTAGCTTCGCTTGGCGCAAACTGTATTGAAAAGTAAGGATAAATTAAAAAATGTAATTCCGCAATTGTATTAAGAATTAAATTGTCTATCAATCCCTGTCCACCCATTTTTTTTTTAGTCACGTTTATGAGTATTTATGTATAAGAGTAGAACACTGTCTAAGTGGCGCAAGGACATATTCTGACCAGCTGAGCTACATTTCACATTGTCTAACCATGATTTTGGTGGCTAAATATAAACGTTTTCGATCAAACTCTATATGGAATGTGTAATATGATGTTACAGGAGTGTCATCTGAAGAATTCTGAGAAGGTTAGTGAAAAAATTAATATATTTTTGGCGATGTTGACGTTATCGCTCACTTTGGCTAGAATCAATGCTGGGCTGCTATGTGCTATGTGCTATGCTAATATAACGATTTATTGTGTTTTCGCTGTAAGACACTTAGAAAATCTGAAATATTGTCTGTATTCACAGGATCTGTGTCTTTCGATTCGTGTATGCTGTGTATTTTTACGAAATGTTTGATGATTAGTAAGTAGGTAAACACGTTGCTCTAAGTAGTTTTTCTATTCCATTTGTGACGGTGGGTGCAATTGTAACCTATGCCATCTACCTGAAATATGCACTTTTTTCTAACAAAACCTATCCCATACCATAAATATGTTATCAGACTGTCATCTGATGAGTTTTTTTGTTGGTTAGGGGCTATAAATATCTTAGTTTAGCCGAATTGGTGATGGCTACTGGTGTTGGTGGACAAATAAAAGATGGTGGATTATGCTAATGTGTTTTTAGGTAATAGATGTACATCTTTACATATTGTGTCTTCCCTGTAAAACATTTTAAAAATCGGACATGTTGACTGGATTCACAAGATCTGTGTCTTTCATTAGCTGTATTGGACTTTAATGTGTGAAAGTTAAATATTTAAAAAAAATATTTTTTTTGAATTTCGCGGCACTGGTTTTTCAGTGGGGGGGGGGGGGGTGTGCCGCTAGCGCCACGCTGATCCTAGACAGGTTAAACTTGGATTTTTTGTCAGGAACACATACAGGATGCTACCCTCTACAACATAACCCTAAATTCAAATCAAAACTCAAAACCTACAACCTGATTTTGGACGGAATTACGGAATCCCTGAAAGATTCACAACTACCAAGGATTATTACAAAGCAAATTCTCTGGAAAACAACAGTAACCTGAAAACACCACCCAACCTGGAACTGAGTGAGTAATGTTTATTCTGAAACTATATTCTATTGCCAAAAGCCAAGAAGAAAAATACATGACATTACTTTATAAGCATTGAATGAAACATAATTGCCAAGCTTGATACAGCTTCAACTAGCACTGACGTGTCAAGTGAGAGGTGTCAAAGACCATTAGCCCAACAATGGCAGGAGAGTCGAATAGTCTACCCCAACCAAATGAAGAGGCCTTAGAAGCTCCCTCCTGCTGTTCAGAGGTAATTAAAATACAGTACCCTGTGAGTGTAAAGAATGATAAGGAAAGAAAAGAGCACAAAATGAAGCTCCTTATGGAAAATCAAGAGACACTTTTTGCTGACTATTACAAAAATGGGAACATCAGCAACCTTATCTTCCACACAAACCATCCCCTGGCATGGCACAGTGCTATATTAGCACACTACCCCTCTGTTAAGAGAGGGGGGGTTAACGAGGGGTGGAAACTCAGGATACTTGAAAACGAGGACTCTGAGTCAGCTAACATAAATCTTTATAAGTCTGGAACAGTATTGGTACAGGGCAACCCCAAACAGTTTCAGCTGGACTTTCACCTAATCAAAGAATTAGCCCAGCAGGAGAAGCTCTCCCTTGATAAAGATACCCCCACCCCAAGCGGGTCAGACCAAAACTCTTCATCATATAACCCCACAGACGAGCAACCCTCAGCAGACAGTCAACCTCCCAGTACAGAGCACTTCTCCCTCAATGAAATGAAGGATAAATTCACCCAGCTGGAGGTAAGGCAGGTGGAGCTGGAACAGCAGGTGATTACACTCCAGTCAGCACAGACGCAGACAACAGTCCAGCACAACAACACCCCCTTAACCAGACCAGGAGAGCTGGAGGTGGAGAGAGGCACATCTGGACTCTGGACAGTTAAGAGACAACTTCAACTGGAGAAAGAGCAGAAGCAGGAGCAGGAGCAGAACAGAGCACTAGAGGAGAGGATCAGACTGCTGGAGGAGAGGGAGAGGGGGATGGAGGAGAGGATCAGACTGCTGGAGGAGAGGTTGAGGGGGATGGCATGTGACAGAGAACAACCCACTAGGGAGGTGGCCATCCCCACAGAGAAGCCAGCAGAACAGCCCACCTCATCACCCGACAAAAGTCTCGACACCACAGCAGAACAGTCCACACCAGACCCTGACCATAGAGTCAACATCACAGCAGAACAGACAAAAGAAAAACCCCAAGCCCAGCAGCTCTCACCCCCCCTGAGCACCCCCCCTGTCAGCCACCCTGATAGCCCTCCTGACAACCCCCCCACACCCACTGAGGACAAACACAAGACACAGATTTTTCTCCTTATGGACTCAAATGGGAAATTTATAGAAGAAAAAAAACTTTTTCCCAAACACAGTGTGTCTAAACTCTGATGTCCAAACACCCAGTGCGCCCTAGACCTTCTGTCTGAGGACAAACTAGGCTCACCTAGCCACATAATAATACACACAGGCACAAACGACCTGAGAGCACAGCAGGAAAGGGTGGCCACAGCACTGAAGGGAGTGATTGAAAAAGCTTCTTCTACTTTCCCCAATGCACAAGTGGTTATCTCCACCCTGCTACCACGAAAAGACTTCCACCCTGCTACAATACAGCGGGTAAACGCAAGCATTTCCAGTGACTGTGCCTCAAAACCAAATGTTTTCCTGGCCCACCACTCCACCCTGGACTTGAACAGCCTCTATGACCAGGTCCACCTCTACAAGGCAGCAGTGCCCACCTTTGCCCGGACTCTAAAGGACATCGCTCTCAAACGCAGCCCCAACACTTCACACAGGAGCAACAGATCAATAGACACCCCACCCAGACCAGCGAGACACCCTCCAAGACCTTCAGCACCCCACCCTGGACCTACACATAGAGGACCCACGCCAAGAGGACTTACATCCAGACCACAGCACCCCCAGACACACCCCCACCCCAACCAATCAACACCCCCTCACATCAACCATGCCCACACCCAATTTAGGCCCCCTCAGATCAGACCTATGCCACTCCTGCCCACCCCAAGCACCCCACCCCCGCAGAGAGGGCATCAACATGGAAGTCACACATACGCCCAGGTAGTGAGCGGGCAAACAAGCCCAACCCCCACTCTTACACTCGCCCAAGCCAATGGCATGTACCAGATGCTCAGCAGGCTCTGTTCACACTTACTGGCCTGAGGCCAAACCACGACCAACAACATTGGACACTTTATGGAACAAAAAGCCTTCACTATATCATCCTGGAATATCCAAGGCCTGAGGTCATCTGCCTTTGGCCTAAAGAGCAGGAACCCGGACTTCACCAAAGAAATCGGTAATGCAGACATTGTCATCCTGCAAGAAACCTGGTACAGAGGAGACGGACCCACTGGTTGCCCTCTAGGTTACAAAGAGCTGGTAGTCCCATCCACCAAACTACCAGGTGTGAAACAGGGAAGGGACTCAGGGGGAATGCTAATTTGGTATAGAGCAGACCTAACTCACTCCATTAAATTAATCAAAACAGGAACATTTTACATTTGGCTAGAAATTCAAAAGGAAATTATCTTAACAGAGAAAAATGTCCTCCTGTGTGCTACCTATATCCCTCCACTAGAATCCCCATACTTTAATGAAGACAGCTTCTCCATCCTGAAGGAGGAAATCAATCATTTCCAGGCCCAGGGACATGTATTAGTCTGTGGCGACCTAAATGCCAGAACTGGACAAGAACCTGACACCCTCAGCACACAGGGGGACAAACACCTGCCTGCAGGTGACAGCATCCCCTCCCCCATATGCCCCCCTAGGCACAACTATGACAACATAACCAACAAAAACGGGTCACAACTCCTGCAGCTCTGTCGCACGCTGGGTATGTACATAGTCAATGGTAGGCTTCGAGGGGACTCCTATGGTAGGTTCACCTATAGCTCATCTATAGTAACTGAGTAACTGAGTAACATTAAGAAATGCTATAGCTGGAAGGAATGCAGTTTGGAAACCTACCAAAACACAATTAGACAACAGCAAATTCAATCCCTTTTAGACTTTTTCCTGGGTAAAACGTTCCACTGCAATAGTGAAGGTGTAAACTTGGCAGTAGAAAATCTTAACAGTATATTTGACCTCTCAGCTTCCCTGTCAAATCTAAAAATCTCAAATAGAAAACCAAAGAAAATGAACAACAATGACAAATGGTTTGATGAAGAATGCAAAAATCTAAGAAATAAATTGAGAAACCTGTTCAACCAAAAACATAGAGACCCGGAAAACCTGAGTCTACGCCTTCACTATGGTGAATCACTAAAACAATACAGAAATACACTACGGAAAAAAAAGGAACAGCACGTCAGAAATCAGCTCAATGTAATTGAAGAATCCATAGACTCTAACCACTTCTGGGAAAATTGGAAAACACTAAACAAACAACAACACGAAGAATTATCTATCCAAAATGGAGATGTATGGGTAAACCACTTCTCCAATCTTTTTGGCTCTATAACAAAGAATAAAGAGCAAAAACATATACATGATCAAATACAAATCCTAGAATCAACTATTAAAGACTACCAGAACCCACTGGATTCTCCAATTACCTTGAACGAGTTACAGGACAAAATAAAAACCCTCCAACCCAAAAAGGCCTGTGGTGTTGATGGTATCCTTAATGAAATGATCAAATATACAGACAACAAATTCCAATTGGCTATACTAAAACTCTTTAACATCGTCCTTAGCTCTGGCATCTTCCCCAATATTTGGAACCAAGGACTGATCACCCCAATCCACAAAAGTGGAGACAAATTTGACCCCAATAACTACCGTGGAATATGCGTCAACAGTAACCTTGGGAAAATACTCTGCATTATCATTAACAGCAGACTCGTACATTTCCTCAATGAACACAATGTACTGAGCAAATGTCAAATTGGCTTTTTACCAAATTACCGTACAACAGACCATGTATTCACCCTACACACCCTAATTGACAACCAAACAAACCAAAACAAAGGCAAAGTCTTCTCATGCTTTGTTGATTTCAAAAAAGCCTTCGACTCAATTTGGCATGAGGGTCTGCTATACAAATTGATGGAAAGTGGTGTTGGGGGTAAAACATACGACATTATAAAATCCATGTACACAAACAACAAGTGTGCGGTTAAAATTGGCAAAAAACACACACATTTCTTCACACAGGGTCGTGGGGTGAGACAGGGATGCAGCTTAAGCCCCACCCTCTTCAACATATATATCAACGAATTGGCGCGGGCACTAGAACAGTCTGCAGCACCCGGTCTCACCCTACTAGAATCCGAAGTCAAATGTCTACTGTTTGCTGATGATCTGGTGCTTCTGTCACCAACCAAGGAGGGCCTACAGCAGCACCTAGATCTTCTGCACAGATTCTGTCAGACCTGGGCCCTGACAGTAAATCTCAGTAAGACCAAAACAATGGTGTTCCAAAAAAGGTCCAGTCGCCAGGACCACAAATTCCATCTAGACACCGTTGCCCTAGAGCACACAAAAAACGATACATACCTCGGCCTTAACATCAGCACCACAGGTAACTTCCACAAAGCTGTGAACGATCTGAGAGAAAAGGCAAGGAGGGCATTCTATGCCATCAAAAGGAACATAAATTTCAACATACCAATTAGGATCTGGCTAAAAATACTTGAATCAGTCATAGAGCCCATTGCCCTTTATGGTTGTGAGGTCTGGGGTCCGCTCACCAACCAAGATTTCACAAAATGGGGCAAACACCAAATTGAGACTCTGCATGCAGAATTCTGCAAAAATATCCTCCGTGTACAATGTAGAACACCAAAAAATGCATGCAGAGCAGAATTAGGCCGATACCCACTAATTATCAAAATCCAGAAAAGAGCCGTTAAATTCTACAACCACCTAAAAGGAAGCGATTCCCAAACCTTCCATAACAAAGCCATCACCTACAGAGAGATGAACCTGGAGAAGAGTCCCCTAAGCAAGCTGGTCCTAGGGCTCTGTTCACAAACACAAACACACCCCACAGAGCCCCAGGACAACAGCACAATTAGACCCAACCAAATCATGAGAAAACAAAAAGAGAATTACTTGACACATTGGAAAGAATTAACAAAAAAACAGAGCAAACTAGAATGCTATTTGGCCCTAAACAGAGAGTACACAGTGGCAGAATACCTGACCACTGTGACTGACCCAAACTTAAGGAAAGCTTTGACTATGTACAGACTCAGTGAGCATAGCCTTGCTATTGAGAAAGGCCGCCGTAGGCAGACATGGCTCTCAAGAGAAGACAGGCTATGTGCACACTGCCCACAAAATGAGGTGGAAACCGAGCTGCACTTCCTAACCTCCTGCCCAATGTATGACCATATTAGAGACACATATTTCCCTCAGATCACACAGATCCACAAAGAATTCTAAAACAAATCCAATTTTGATAAACTCCCATATCTACTGGGTGAAATTCCACAGTGTGCCATCACAGCAGCAAGATTTGTGACCTGTTGTCACAAGAAAAGGGCAACCAGTGAAGAACAAACACCATTGTAAATACAACCCATATTTATGCTTACTTATTTTAACTTGTGTGCTTTAACCATTTGTACATTGTTACAACACTGTATATATTTAATATGACACTTGTAATGTCTTCATTGTTTTGAAACTTCTGTATATGTAATGTTTACTGTTAATTTGTTTTGTTTGTTTCACTTTTGTGTATTGTGTACCTCACTTGCTTTGGCAATGTTAACACATGTTTCCCATGCCAATAAAGCCCCTTGAATTGAATTGAATTGAATTGACAGAGAGAAAGAGAGAGACCGAGAGAGAAAGAGAGAAACAGAAAAAGAGGAGGGTGAGAGAGAGGGAAAGAGAGAGGGTTGGCATCGTTGGAGGGTTGGCATTATAATAAGCCTCCCTCACACCCATTTATCCTCACACTTCATTCCAGCAATGTGCTTCCATTCTAAGAATAAACAAACAGAACTCTAGCTTTACCTCTCAGCCAGTCTACAGAGAAATATAGTGATTCTCAGCCACAGTCAGGCAGTGTAGACGGAGTGTGTATGTATGTGAGTGCAGATGTCAGATGTGGTTTGGCAGCGGTTGCCCATTAACGGCAGCGAGGGGACGGCTGTCATGACAGACAGACAGTCAGTGGCAGTGGCGTGTCACAGGGGCTAAGAGTGGTAGTAGGCCGTACCACAATTTGAGAACTATTATAGAGTACTAGACCAGTTTGAGAACTATTATAGAGAACTAGGCCAGTTTGAAAACTATTATAGAGCACTAGGCCAGTTTGAGAACTATTATAGAGCACTAGGCCAGTTTGAAAACTATTATAGAGCACTAGGCCAGTTTGATAACTATTATATAGAGTACATGGCCAGTTTGATAACTATTA
The DNA here is from genome assembly GCF_029448725.1 of Salvelinus fontinalis. Taxonomy (NCBI): domain Eukaryota; kingdom Metazoa; phylum Chordata; class Actinopteri; order Salmoniformes; family Salmonidae; genus Salvelinus; species Salvelinus fontinalis. The sequence continues at coordinate 14,085,353 of NC_074703.1, read as the reverse complement.
TATAGAGTACATGGCCAGTTTGATAACTATTATAGAGAACTATTATAGAGTACTAGGTCAGTTTGAGAACTATTATAGAGAACTATTCTAGAGCACTAGGTCAGTTTGAGAACTATTATAGAGAACTATTCTAGAGCACTAGGCCAGTTTGAGAACTATTATAGAGCACCGGGCCAGTTAGATTTTTTTTAAAGAGCACTAGGGTAGTTTGAGAACTATTACAGAGCACTAGACCAGTTTGAGAACTATTATAGAGCACTAGGCCAGTTTGAGAACTATTATAGAGCACTAGGCCAGTTTGAGAACTATGATAGAGCACTAGGCCAGTTTGAGAACTATTATAGAGCACTAGGCCAGTTTGAGAACTATTATAGAGCACTAGGCCAGTTTGAGAACTATTATAGAGCACTAGGCCAGTTTGAGAACTATGATAGAGCACTAGGCCAGTTTGAGAACTATTATAGAGCACTAGGCCAGTTTGAGAACTATTATAGAGCACTAGGCCACTTTCAGAACTATGATAGAGCACTAGGCCAGTTTGAGAACTATGATAGAGCACTAGGCCAGTTTGAGAACTATGATAGAGCACTAGGCCAGTTTGAGAACTATGATAGAGCACTAGGCCAGTTTGAGAACTATGATAGAGCACTAGGCCAGTTTGAGAACTATGATAGAGCACTAGGCCAGTTTGATAACTATTACAGAGCACTAGGCCAGTTTGATAACTATACCAGAGCACTAGGCCAGTTTGATAACTATTACAGAGCACTAGGCCAGTTTGAGAACTATTATAGAGCACCAGGCCAGGTTGAGAACTATTATAGAGTATTAGGCCAGTTTGAAAACTAATATAGAGCACTAGGCCAGTTTGAGAACTTTTACAGAGCACTAGGCCAGTTTGAGAACTATTATAGAGCACTATTATATAGAGTACATGGCCAGTTTGGTAACTATTATAGAGAACTATTATAGAGTACTAGGCCAGTTTGAGAACTATTATAGAGAACTACTCTAGAGCACTAGGCCCGTTTGAGAACTATTCTAGAGCACTAGGCCAGTTTGATAACTATTATAGAGAACTATTCTAGAGCACTAGGCCAGTTTGATAACTATTATAGAGAACTACTCTAGAGCACTAGGCCAGTTTGATAACTATTCTAGAGCACTAGGCCAGTTTGATAACTATGATAGAGCACTAGGCCAGTTTGATAACTATGATAGAGCACTAGGCCAGTTTGAGAACTATGATAGAGCACTAGGCCAGTTTGATAACTATGATAGAGCACTAGGCCAGTTTGAGAACTATGATAGAGCACTAGGCCAGTTTGAGAACTATTATAGAGCACTAGGCCAGTTTGAGAACTATTATAGAGCACTAGGCCAGTTTGAGAACTATTATAGAGCACTAGGCCAGTTTGAGAACTATTATAGAGCACTAGGCCAGTTTGAAAACTATGATAGAGCACTAGGCCAGTTTGATAACTATTACAGAGCACTAGGCCAGTTTGATAACTATTACAGAGCACTAGGCCACTTTCAGAACTATTATAGAGCACCAGGCCAGGTTGAGAACTATTATAGAGCACTAGGCCAGTTTGAGAACTATTATAGAGCACTAGGCCAGTTTGATAACTATTATAGAGAACTATTATAGAGTACTAGGACAGTTTGAGAACTATTATAGAGAACTATTATAGAGCACTAGGCCAGTTTGAGAACTTTTATAGAGCACTAGGCCAGTTTGAGAACTATTATAAAGCACTAGGCTAATTTGAGAACTATTATAGAGCATTAGGGTAATTTGAGAACTATTATAGAACACTTGGCCAGTTTGAGAACTATTATAGAACACTAGGCCAGGTTGAGAACTATTATAGAGCACTAGGCCAGTTTGAGAACTATTATAGAGCACTAGGCCAGTTTGAGAACTATTATAGAGCACTAGGCCAGTTTGAAAACTATTATAGAACACTTGGCCAGTTTGAGAACTATTATAGAACACTAGGCCACTTTCAGAACTATTATAGAGCACTAGACCAGTTTGAGAACTATTATAGAGCACTAGGCCAGTTTGAGAACTATTATATAGCAGTAGGGCAGTTTGATAACTATTATAGAGCACTAGGCCAGTTTGAGAACTATTATAGAGCACTAGGCCAGTTTGAGAACTATTATAGAGCAGTAGTGCAGTTTGAGAACTATTATAGAGCACTAGGCCAGTTTGAAAACTATTATAGAGCACTAGGGTAGTTCTAGAGCGAACACCACTGTGACTGTGGACTGCTCCTAACTGTGTGTTCCTCACTGTTCCAAGCCGCTGAGTCATTAAAGAATTCCACTATTGGATTTTCATTAGGGTGCTAGATATACTGTATCCTAGCAGCTATAGTGGCTATGGTGCTTATCGCTGCTTCAGTGCTAGGCGTGACTAGCCTTGTACATTTGCACAGCACAGATGTTGTGTCTAGGGCACTATCTTAAATGCTGTGGTCTGGGTCCCAGTGATTAAACTGTTGTCTGATTATGCTCCAACACCCCCTGGCAACTTTGTTTCCCTGGAGACGGGGTAACAACATTGTGTGTCAGACGAGAGAACGTGAGAGAGAACAGGGGAGAAAGAGAGAGAAATACAGAGGAAGGGATGGAGAGGTAGGGGTGAAAAGAGAAAAGACAAAGTGAAAGAGGGAGGAGAAGAGAGCTAGGATGCTGTTCAGAGAACACTCTCACAGCTTTTCCTTAACTGAGCTGTCAATCATGGCTAATGTCCCGCCTCCCCACACCTCCTTTCACCTCTCTGACTGCATCTCCTCCCTTAAGGGTGTCCTGTCTGTCCTACTCAATGGGATCTGTTCCCAGCAGCCACACAGACACCCAGACAGGCGTATTTAACAGTATGATGAAGGCTTGTGAGAATACACTGAGACAGATAGACACAGAGCTCTTTAATGTTTTAATAATCCCTCTGAACACCTCATTCCTGCTTCCTCACTGAGTAGGAGACATCTAAAGACATCTCTCTACCCCCTACAGATAGCTACCTGCAGACTCCTGTCATGACTTCCGCCAAAGTCGGTCCCTCTCCTTGTTCAGGCGGCGTTCGGCGGTCGACGTCACCGGTCTTCTAGCCATCGCTGCTCCACCTTTCAATTTTTTTGTCTTGTTTTCCTGCACACCTGGTTTACGTCTGCTCATAATTACTACGTGTATTTAGCCCTCTGTTCCCTCCATGTCTGTGTGGGGTATTGTTTATTGTCGAGGTTGGCACGCTTCCGGCTGGTTATTCGCCAGGTTTTATGTATACCTGTGTTTCGTGGCAGCCGGTACTTTGTACTTTGTTTGTGGTACTTTGTGCTGTCTTACTTGTTTTGGGCATTTGGTTTTGGTGACGCTGTTGCATTCTGGTCTTACTATGTGCCTCAGTAAAGTGCTTCGTGTCCACTCTTCTCTGCTCTCCTGCGCCTGACTTCAATGCACCAGCTACACCCACCGTTGACAACTCCCTGGATACATCTCTCTCTCTATCTGTCCGTCTCTCTCTCACCACATGGAACATCGATGCACTCTCTACTACGTGAGATGATGAAACCATATGGAATATTGAAAACTTAAACAGTTTCAAAATCCTTATTATAAATTCAATGTGACTATTCTATAAGACTTTTTTCGCTCAACATTGCATTGGATTTTGATGACTATTTCTGTAAGTGTTTGCCTGTCAACCATTTTAGGTCAACAATGTTGCTTGATAGACGCTACACAGACGCTATATTATCGTGGGATCTCTGTTGTGTTTCTCAACATTCTCATCTTACTCTAAATGTATCAGCCTTCCCATTAGTCAACACCAGAACACAAACAGTCCACACTATCAACCAAACATCACTTCCTGTAGGAAGTCCCTGGACAATGGGCACTTCCTGGTACTCGGGACAATGACAAAGCAAAACCCTCCAACCCCATAAACCAGACCCAAGTAAAACTTCAAAATAAAACACGTGTCCAAGATAAAGATGACCCTGGCCCCTATACGGGCTAAACTCCTCTCAACTAGAGACTGTCTACTGTGTTGACGTCATTTAATTGGATCTCTATGTCTTTGTACCTCTCTCTGTGTCAGACACAAGCTATGTCCATGCATTTATATAGAGTCAAACGGATTTGATTCGTTGAGTTGACAAAGTAGTGAGTTAGCATGATAGCTAGGTGATAGAGGAAGAGTTAGTGTGTAGGGGGTGTGGTCCTCACTTGAGGGGTTCGTCGAAGCGGATGGTGGCAGCACAGTGGAAGATGATGTTGACGCAGGAGGTCAGTCTCTCTACGTCCTCAGGACTGATGGCCAGGGCAGGCTGTGTCAACTCACTGCTGATAGGAACTATCTTCTGATGGAAGTCTGGGTTGTCCTCCCTCACGCGGTCAAACACCTGCAGGAAATGCACACATAGATGCATCAGATCATATCAACGTACGTCAAGCCATTGATTTAGCCAGGTCCATATGTAAAGGACACTATATGCATAGATGTCTGTAACAATTCTGTCCACATGGATGTTTGGCTGTAGGCTATTCCTCTGCACAACTGCTACTGTGTAAAGCCATGGCAGCTTTTACCTAACAATAGCACCATAGTAGTATTTGCAAGCCTCAGTATTAACAATATGAGTCATGTTGCCCGATGTAATTGATGAATTACTCTAGTATTTAAACACAGATCGAGCGGGTGTCAATATTAGCATTTTCCCACAATGCTCTAGTAGCAGCGGTGTCGCCCATGGGAGACCACACGTTGCAGTACTAGAGCTGTGTGTGTGTGTGTGTGTGTGTGTGTGTGTGTGTGTGTGTGTGACATGTTCCCTGTTGCTGTGACTCAGATGAGGCAGGGCGGGCACCCTACGGAACATGACACAGGAAATGAAACACCACCTCATTACCAAGGATGGAGATAATATCACTCCTTATCCTTCAAGCAAAAATCATTATAAACAAATTGTAGGTTTTAATCTTGAATAGAGGGAACTGTGTTTTAGGGCTGAATATAAGAACACAACAAACAGAAGGGAAGATAAAGTCTCTTATGACAGATGAGACATAAATCAAGTAGTTGGCCAGCGTACACCTCAGATTTGGCTCAGGGTGTCGAGAATTAAGGAAAACACAAAACACAGAAAATTGTACTGGACATTTCAGATTGCTAGTGATTAAGATTAGCATGTGTGAGTTATGAAATTGGCTGTGTGTGTGTGTGTGTGTGTGTGTGTGTGTGTGTGTGTGTGTGTGTGTGTGTGTGTGTGTGTGTGTGTGTGTGTGTGTGTGTGTGTGTGTGTGTGTGTGTCAGTTCCGGCTGCCCTGGTAAGCAGACCACTCTAAGTGAAGAGCAGGACAGATGTTGAGTAATGCCTCCAACAGCTGTTCATATCCATGTTCTCTCTCTCCATCTCCATCCCTCCCTACATATATCTCTCTTTCTATCTCCGTCTCTTTTCTGGCTCTCTAATGAGTCCATGTCGACTGCACTTTTCCTCACATCGTGACGAACTCTGATAAACTCTGTTGACCCCATTCACCCTGGTGGAAAAAGTCCCTGAGGTCACATTGTGTTGTCCTCCCCGTTCTGCTTTCTACTCTAGCTCAACCCATAACAGAGACAGAGACGGAGACAGAGACAGAGGGAGGGGGAGAGAACGGATCAGTTTCACTGTCTGTAGCCGGCTGTTTCCTTCACTCTTATCTGAATGGTCCCAGCCATACAGAAAACCACTGGTGCTGATCCTACAAAGCACTACTACTACACTGTACATCATGTATAGTACCAACACTACTACTACACTGTGCATCATGTATAGTACCAACACTACTACTACACTGTACATCATGTATAGCACCAACACTACTACTACACTGTATAACATGTATAGTACCAACACTACTACTACACTGTATAACATGTATAGTACCAACACTACTACTACACTGCACATCATGTATAGCACCAACACTACTACTACACTGTACATCATGTATAGCACCAACACTACTACTACACTGTACATCATGTATAGTACCAACACCACTACTACACTGTACATCATGTATAGTACCAACACTACTACTACACTGTACATCATGTATAGTACCAACACTACTACTACACTGTACATCATGTATAGCACCAACACTACTACTACACTGTACATCATGTATAGTACCAACACTACTACTACACTGTACATCATGTATAGCACCAACACTACTACTACACTGTACATCATGTATAGTACCAACACTACTACTACACTGTACATCATGTATAGTACCAACACTACTACACTGTACATCATGTATAGTACCAACACTACTACTACACTGTACATCATGTATAGTACCAACACTACTACACTGTACATCATGTATAGTACCAACACTACTACTACACTGTACATCATGTATAGTACCAATATAAATCACTTATACAGTGGGGAAAATAAGTAATTGATACACTCCCGATTTTGCAGGTTTTCCTACTTACAAAGCATGTAGAGGTCCAAAAATCCAGAAAATCACATTGTATGATTTTTAAGTAATTCATTAGCATTTTATTGCATGACATAAGTATTTGATCACCAACCAACTAGTAAGAATTCTGGCTCTCACAGACCTTAGTTTTTCTTTAAGAAGCCCTCCTGTTCTCCACTCATTACCTGTATTAACTGCACCTGTTTGAACTCGTTACCTGTATAAAAGACACCTGTCCACACACTCAATCAAACAGACTCCAACCTCTCCACAATGGCCAAGACCAGAGAGCTGTGTAAGGACATCAGGGATAAAATTGTAGACCTGCACAAGGCTGAGATGGGCTACAGGACAATAGGCAAGCAGCTTGGTGAGAAGGCAACAACTGTTGGCGCAATTATTAGAAAATGGAAGAAGTTCAAGATGACGGTCAATCACCCTCGGTCTGGGGCTCCATGCAAGATCTCACCTCTAGGGCATCAATGATTCTGAAAAAGGTGAGGGAGCAGCCCAGAACTACACGGCAGGACCTGGTCAATGACCTGAAGAGAGCTGGGACCACAGTCTCAAAGAAAACCATTAGTAACACACTACGCCGTCATGGATTAAAATCCTACAGCGCACGCAAGGTCCCCCTGCTCAAGCCAGCGCATGTCCAGGCCCGTCTGAAGTTTGCCAATGACCATCTGGATGATCCAGAGGAGGAATGGGAGAAGGTCATGTGGTCTGATGAGACAAAAATAGAGCTTTTTGGTCTAAACTCCACTCGCCGTGTTTGGAGGAAGAAGAAGGATGAGTAAAATCCCAAGAACACCATCCCAACCGTGAAGCATGGAGGTGGAAACATCATTCTTTGGGGATGCTTTTCTGCAAAGGAGACAGGACGACTGCACCGTATTGAGGGGAGGATGGGTGGGGCCATGTATCGCGAGATCTTGGCCAACAACCTCCTTCCCTCAGTAAGAGCATTGAAGATGGGTCGTGGCTGGATCTTCCAGCATGACAACGACCCAAAACACACAGCCAGGGCAACTAAGGAGTGGCTCCGTAAGAAACATTTCAAGGTCCTGGAGTGGCCTAGCCAGTCACCAGACCTGAACCCAATAGAACATCTTTGGGGGGAACTGAAAGTCCGTATTGCCCAGCGACAGCCCCGAAACCTGAAGGATCTGGAGAAGGTCTGTATGGAGGAGTGGGCCAAAATCCCTGCTGCAGTGTGTGCAAACCTGGTCAAGAACTACAGGAAACGTATGATCTCTGTAATTGCAAACAAAGGTTTCTGTAACAAATATTAAGTTCTGCTTTTCTGATGTATCAAATACTTATGTCATGCAATAAAATGCAAATGAATTACTTAAAAATCATACAATGTGATTTTCTGGATTTTTGTTTTAGATTCCGTCTCTCACAGTTGAAGTGTACCTATGATAAAAATTACAAACCTCTACATGCTTTGTAAGTAGGAAAACCTGCAAAATCGGGAGTGTATCAAATACTTATTTTCCCCACTGTATAAGTGATTTATATTGGTACTATACATGATGTACAGTGTAGTAGTAGTGTTGGTGCTATACATGATGTACAGTGTAGTAGTAGTGTTGGTACTATACATGATGTACAGTGTAGTAGTAGTGTTGGTACTATACATGATGTACAGTGTAGTAGTGTTGGTACTATACATGATGTACAGTGTAGTAGTAGTGTTGGTACTATACATGATGTACAGTGTAGTAGTAGTGTTGGTGCTATACATGATGTACAGTGTAGTAGTAGTGTTGGTACTATACATGATGTACAGTGTAGTAGTAGTGTTGGTGCTATACATGATGTACAGTGTAGTAGTAGTGTTGGTACTATACATGATGTACAGTGTAGTAGTAGTGTTGGTACTATACATGATGTACAGTGTAGTAGTAGTGTTGGTGCTATACATGATGTACATACTTGTTCTCCCCACTGTATTACCACAACAGGCTGTAGTGGGCAATCAAACACCATCTCATAAAGTTTCCCCTACTACAGAATCAATGTAACCTTTCAGAATCAATGTATCATGTCAGAATCAATTTTTCCTGTTAGAATCAATGTATCTTGTCAGAATCAATGTATCCTGTCAGAATCAATGTATCCTGTCAGAATCAATGTATCCTGTCAGAATCAATGTATCCTGTCAGAATCAATGTATCCTGTCAGAATCAATGTATCCTGTCAGAATCAACGTATCTTGTCAGAATCAATGTATCCTGTCAGAATCAATGTATCCTGTCAGAATCAATGTATCTTGTCAGAATCAATGTAACCTGTCAGAATCAATGTATCCTGTCAGAATCAATGTAACCTGTCAGAATCAATGTATCCTGTCAGAATCAATGTATCCTGTCAGAATCAATGTAACTTGTCAGAATCAATGTATCCTGTCAGAATCAATGTATCCTGTCAGAATCAATGTAACTTGTCAGAATCAATGTATCCTGTCAGAATCAATGTAACCTGTCAGAATCAATGTATCTTGTCAGAATCAATGTAACGTGTCAGTCAGCCTTGTAGTAAACAAGCATAATTCAAGACAAGAGAGAGGGATAGGAAGAAAGAGGAAGAGAAATTGAGAGAGAGAGAGAAAGGGAGAGAGAGAGGGAGAGAGGAAGAGAGGGGAGGGGGAAGAAAGAGTGCATTAAGGTCAGAGGGATGAGTGAGATCAGAGATTGTGGGCCTGTACATGCCCTTTGTTCAGAGACGAGGAGAGAAGGGCATTGTGGGATATGGGTGTTCTTTTGTGAGAGACTGAGGCAGTCTCCCAGTGCCAGTCTACCACTGATCTCCCCTCTGGCACAAATCATCACTGTGTGTGACTGTGTGTGTGTGTATCTCTCTCTCTCTGTGCGTGCATGAGTTTCAATGTGTGTGAGAAAGACAGAGTATGGATGTGTGCCCGCAGCTTCCCACAGTGACAGTGCAGCATGGCCGTCAGGGCTGAGACAGAGGAGCTAATCTCTCTGTATCTCTGTAGCCTCAGACACAGAGCCAAGAGGATTGTGTTACTACTGGGATGACTGTGCTCGAACACAGCATCCATTCAACAGGGGTTATCTATTCAACAGAGTTATCTATTAGATATCTGTTATGCTGACTATGTAGGGCTGCCAGTTGTCCCTCTGTCTCTCTCTCTACTTCTCTATCTCTTTCTCAATTCAAGGGGCTTTATTGGCATGGGAAACATATGTTAACATTGCCAAAGCAGGTGAGGTAGATAATATACAAAAGTGAAATAAACATTATAAATTAACAGTAAACATTACACTCACAGAAGTTTCAAAAGAATAAAGATATTACAGATGTCGTATTATGTATATATACAGTGTTGTAACGATGTACAAATGGTTAAAGTACAAAAGGGAAAATAAATATGGGTTGTATTTACAATGGTGTTTGTTTTTCACTGGTTGACCTTTTCTTGTGGCAACAGGTCACAAATCTTGCTGCAGTGATGGCACACTGGTATTTCACACAGTAGATATCGGAGTTTAATCAACATCGGGTTTGTTTTCTAATTCTTTGTGGATCTGTGTAATCTGAGGGAAATATGTGTCTCTAATATGGTAATACATTGGGCAGGAGGTTATGAAGTGCAGCTCAGTTTCCACCTAATTTTGTGGGCAGTGTGCACATAGCCTGTCTTCTCTTGAGAGCCTTTCTCAATAGCAAGGCTATGCTCACTGTACATAGTCAAAGCTTTCCTTAAGTTTGGGTCAGTCACAGTGGTCAGGTATTCTTCCACTGTGTACTCTCTGTTTAGGGCCAAATAGCATTCTAGTTTGCTCAGTTTATTTGTTAATTCTTTCCAATGTGCCAAGTAATTATCTTTTTGTTTTCTCATGATTTGGTTGGGTCTAATTGTGTTGCTGTCCTGGGGCTCTGTGGGGTGTGTTTGTGTTTGTGAACAGAGCCCCAGGACCAGCTTGCTTAGGGGACTCTTCTCCAGGTGCATCTCTCTGTAGGTGATGGCTTTGTTATGGAAGGTTTGGGAATCGCTTCCTTTTAGGTGGTTGTAGAATTTAACGTCTCTTTTCTGGATTTTTATAATTAGAAGGGTATAGGCCTAATTCTGCTCTGCATGCATTATTTGGTGTTCTACGTTGTACACGGAGGATATTTTTGCAGAATTCTACATGCAGTCTCAATTTGGCGTTTGTCCCATTTTGTGAATTCTTGGTTGGTGAGCGGACCCCAGACCTCACAACCATAAAGGGCAATGGGTTCTATAACTGAATCAAGTATTTTTTATCCAGATCCTAATTGGTATGTTGAATTTTATGTTCCTTTTGATGGCATAGAATGCCCTTCTTACCTGGTCTCTCAGATCATTCACAGCTTTGTGGAAGTTACCTTTGGCGCTGATGTTTATGCCAAGGTATGTATAGTTTTTTGTGTGCTCTAGGGCAACGGTGTCTAGATGGAATTTGTATATGTGGTCCTGGCGACTGGACCTTTTTTGGGACACCATTATTTTGGTCTTACTAAGATTTACTGTCAGGGCCCAGGTCTGGCAGAATCTGTGCAGAATATCTAGGTGCTACTCTAGGCCCTCCTTGGTTGGTGAAAGAAGCACCAGATCATCAGCAAACAGTAGACATTTGACTTCAGAGTCTAGTAGGGTGAGGCCGGGTGCTGCAGACTTTTCTAGTGCCCGCGCCAGTTCGTTGATATATATGTTGAAGAGGGTGGGGCGTAAGCTGCATCCCTGTCTCACCCCACAGCCCTGTGGGAAGAAATGTGTGTGTTTTTTGCCTATTTTAACCGCACACTTGTTGTTTGTGTACATGGATTTTATAATTTTATAATTGTATGTTTTTCCCCCAACACCACTTTCCATCAATTTGTATAGCAGACCCTCATGCCAAATTGAGTCGAAGGCTTTTTTGAAATCAACAAAGCATGAGAAGACTGCCTTTGTTTTGGTTTGTTTGTTTGTCAATTAGGGTGTGCAGGGTGAATATGTGGTCTGTTGTACGGTCATTTGGTAAAAAGACAATTTGACATTTGCTCAGTACATTGTTTTCACTGAGGAAATGTACGAGTCTGCTGTTAATGATCATTTATTTTGTCCTGTAGTTCATTCAAGGTAATTGGAGAATCCAGTGGGCTCTGTTAGTCTTTAATAGTTGATTCTAAGATTTGTATTTGATCATGTATATGTTCTTGCTGTTTGTTCTCTGATATAGAGCCAAAAAGATTAGAAAAGTGGTTTACCCATACATCTCCATTTTGGATAATTCTTCGTATTGTTGTTTGTTTAGTGTTTTCCAATTTTCCCAGACGTGGTTAGAGTCTATGGATTCTTCAATTAAATTGAGCTGATTTCTGATGTGCTGTTCCTTCTTTTTCCGTAGTGTATTTCTGTATTGTTTTAGTGATTCACCATAGTGAAGGCGTAGACTCAGGTTTTCCGGGTCTCTTTGTTTTTGGTTGGACAGGTTTCTCAATTTCTTTCTTAGATTTTTGCATTCTTCATCAAACCATTTGTCATTGTTGTTCATTTTCTTCGGTTTTCCATCTGAGATTTTTAGATTTGATAGGGAAGCTGATCAAATATATATACAGGTCAAATATACTGTAAGATTTTCTACTGCCAAGTTTACACCTTCACTATTACAGTGGAATGTTTTACCCAGGAAGTTGTCTAAAAGGGATTGAATTTGTTGTTGGCTAATTGTTTTTTGGTAGGTTTCCAAACGGCATTCCTTCCATCTATAGCATTTTTTTACATTACTCAGTTCCTTTGGCTTTGATTCCTCATGATTGAGTCACAGGGAGTGAGGTAAATAGTGGACGTTTGTGGACGTCACTTTGTGGACATCACTTCCTCTTGAATTTGCAGACGTGTTGCTGTGCGTTTTGTTGCTGTGCGTTTTGTTGCCAACCTTACTTTGCTAGCTGACAACTTTACGTTTTCTTTTTAATTACCGTTTATATTTTTAGTTTTTACATCACAACTATTTTCCCTCATTCAACTCTTTCACTCCGGACGCTTTATCTGGACATGGTTCGTCAGGACCTCCAACCGCCGAAGCTAAGTAGTAACATTAACATGATGTCTTCTAATTGCAGTCGCTGTACTCATAATATACAGGAGAACGATCGCCTTATGGCGAGGATAGCTGTGCTGCAAGCCCAGCTTCAGACGCATTCGTTAACCTGTTGGGGATGGGGGCGCTGTTTAGACTATTTATGCTAATTTGGCTAATTTTTTAAACGGCTTCCCACAAAATCCTTGATCGTACAATATGCATATTATTATTATTATTGGATAGAAAACAGTCTATAGTTTCTATAGGAGTTGAAATTTTGTCTCTAAGTGGAACAGAGCCCATTCTACAGCAATTTCCCTGACATGGAGTCAGATTTGAGAAATGTTGGCCACTTTTCTGAAGTCAGTTAAAAGGGCACTGTCGTTGCTATGACTATACGGACACTTCTTACGTCTTCCCCTGGATGCCTTTACGTGATGACGATTCCAATGGGGTCGATTGCGCGTTCACAGGCACTACAAATGAAAAAAACCTTTAGCTAGCAAGTCTTTTCTTGCTGCGTAACGCGCGTGGAAGACACCGACCCTCTCCTGTTCCAAGCGTTAGTTTAGCCTGTTATATTTCTCCGGTCATCTTTTCACTCGTTATAGGAGTTACAAACATCATAAAGTAGTTAATTTAAAGCGTTTTATAGCAATTTATATCCGTTTAGTGCGATTTTGGGACATTTATTTTTGCAACGATGTGAAAAGTTGGGCACGCTTTTCAGTTCATCCCGAACGCAGTTGACATTTCCACATGGCAAGAGGACAGCTTTCCACCAAAAGACGATTTCTCCCAAGAAAGGATCCTTTGCCCAAGATACTGATGGAAGAACAGCTCAAGGTAGGACATTTTTATTATGATAAATCGTGTTTCTGTCGAAACATTTTAGTGGCTTAGGACGCCATGTTTTTTGACGTAGCTTCGCTTGGCGCAAACTGTATTGAAAAGTAAGGATAAATTAAAAAATGTAATTCCGCAATTGTATTAAGAATTAAATTGTCTATCAATCCCTGTCCACCCTATATTTTTTAGTCACGTTTATGAGTATTTATGTATAAGAGTAGATCACTGTCTAAGTGGCGCAAGGACTTTTTCTTTACCAGCTTGTCTACATTTCACATTGTCTAACCATGATTTTGGTGGCTAAATATAAACATTTTCGATCAAACTGTATATGCATGTTGTAATGTGATGTTACAGGAGTGTCATCGGAAGAATTCTGAGAAGGTTAGTGAAAAAATTAATATCTTTTGGCGATGTTGACTTTTATCGCTCACTTTGGCTAGAATCAATGCTGGGCTGCTAATTGCTATGTGCTAAGCTAATATAACGATTTATTGTGTTTTCGCTGTAAGACACTTAGAAAATCTGAAATATTGTCTGTATTCACAGGATCTGTGTCTTTCGATTCGTGTATGCTGTGTATTTTTACGAAATGTTTGATGATTAGTAGTTAGGTAAACACGTTGCTCATTGTAATTATTCTAGTCCATTTGTGATGGTGGGTGCAATTGTAAACTATGCCATCTACCTGAAATATGCACTTTTTTCTAACAAAACCTATCCCATACCATAAATATGTTATCAGACTGTCATCTAATGAGTTTTTTTGTTGGTTAGGGGCTATAAATATCTTAGTTTAGCCGAATTGGTGATGGCTACTGGTGTTGGTGGACAAATAAAAGATGGTGGATTATGCTAATGTGTTTTTAGGTAATAGATGTACATCTTTACATATTGTGTCTTCCCTGTAAAACATTTTAAAAATCGGAAATGTTGACTGGATTCACAAGATCTGTGTCTTTCATTAGCTGTATTGGACTTTAATGTGTGAAAGTTAAATATTTTAAAAAAATATTTTTTTTGAATTTCGCGGCACTGGTTTTTCAGTGGGGGGGGGGGGGGGTGTGCCGCTAGCGCCACGCTGATCCTAGACAGGTTAAGCAAGGGTAATTTCAGTGTAGGAAAGGATGAAACAGCGTCTGTGCCACCAGTAAGTACAGATAGTAACGTTAGTATAAATCCCCTTGCACGGTCCCCGCAGCCGGACAACTTTCTCATGGCTTCTGGAGGGAAATGCTGTAGGAATGCTCAACTGGTGTCGCTCATTCAGCCTACAGAAACTTTCAACCGGTTTTCCCCATTAAGTAGCGAGTCGGAGTCTGAGGCCGAGTCTTCTCTTGTCTCTACTCCTCCCGTTACGGGGTCTGAGACGCTGAAGGCTCCCACCATTAGCTCTGACAAATTGAAAACCCTAGTCATTGGCGACTCCATTACCCGCAGTATTAGACTTAAAACGAATCACCCAGCGATCATACACTGTTTACCAGGGGGCAGGGCTACCGACGTTAAGGCTAATCTGAAGATGGTGCTGGCTAAAGCTAAAACTGGCGAGTGTAGAGAGTATAGAGATATTGTTATCCACGTCGGCACCAACGATGTTAGGATGAAACAGTCAGAGGTCACCAAGCGCAACATAGCTTCAGCGTGTAAATCAGCTAGAAAGATGTGTCGGCATCGAGTAATTGTCTCTGGCCCCCTCCCAGTTAGGGGGAGTGACGAGCTCTACAGCAGAGTCTCACAACTCAATCGCTGGTTGAAAACTGTTTTCTGCCCCTCCCAAAATATAGAATTTGTAGATAATTGGCCCTCTTTCTGGGACTCACCCACAAACAGGACCAAGCCTGACCTGCTGAGGAGTGACGGACTCCATCCTAGCTGGAGGGGTGCTCTCATCTTATCTACCAACATAGACAGGGCTCTAACTCCTCTAGCTCCACAATGAAATAAGGTGCAGGCCAGGCAGCAGGCTGTTAGCCAACCTGCCAGCTTAGTGGAGTCTGCCACTAGCATAGTCAGTGTAGTCAGCTCAGCCATCCCCATTGAGACTGTGTCTGTGCCTCGACCTAGGTTGGGCAAAACTAAACATGGCGGTGTTCGCCTTAGCAATCTCACTAGGATAAAGACCTCCTCCATCCCTGCCATTATTGAAAGAGATCGTGATACCTCACATCTCAAAATAGGGTTACTTAATGTTAGATCCCTCACTTCAAAGGCAGTTAAAATCAATGAACTAATCACTGATCATAATCTTGATGTGATTGGCCTGACTGAAACATGGCTTAAGCCTGATGAATTTACTGTGTTAAATGAGGCCTCACCTCCTGGTTACACTAGTGACCATATCCCCTGTGCATCCTGCAAAGGCGGAGGTGTTGCTAACATTTACGATAGCAAATTTCAATTTACAAAAAAAAAAAAGACGTTTTCGTCTTTTGAGCTTCTAGTCATGAAATCTATGCAGCCTACTCAATCACTTTTTATAGCTACTGTTTACAGGCCTCCTGGGCCATATACAGCGCTCCTCTCTGAGTTCCCTGAATTCCTATCGGACCTTGTAGTCATAGCAGATCATATTCTAATTTTGGGGGATTTTAATATTCATATGGAGAAGTCCACAGACCCACTCCAAAAGGCTTTCGGAGCCATCATCGACTCAGTGGGTTTTGTCCAACATGTCTCTGGACCTACTCACTGCCACAGTCATACTCTGGACCTAGTTTTGTCCCATGGAATAAATGTTGTAGATCTTAATGTTTTTCCCCATAATCCTGGACTATCGGACCACCATTTTATTACGTTTGCAATCGCAACAAAAATCTGCTCCTAGACTTGGCACTTTAGGGCCTTCCTCTGACACCGCCTGGTGTAGAGGTCCTGGATGGCAGACAGCTTAGCTGCCCTCTGTAGTGCCTTGCGGTCAGAGGCCCGAGCAATTGCCGTACCAGGCAGTGATACAACCAGTCAGGATGCTCTCGATGTTGCAGCTGTAGAACCTTTTGAGGATCTGAGGACCCATGCCAAATCTTTTTAGATTCCTGAGGGGGAATAGGCTTTGTCGTGCCTTCTTCGACTGTCTTGGTGTGTTTGGACCATTCTAGTTTGTTGTTGATGTGGACACCAAGGAACTTGAAGCTCTCAACCTGCTCCACTACAGCACCGTCGATGAGAATGGGGGCGTTCTCGGTCCTTATTTTCCTGTAGTCCACAATCATCTCCTTAGTCTTGGTTACATTGAGGGAGAGGTTGTTATTCTGGCACCACCCGGCCAGGTCTCTGACCTCCTCCCTATAGGCTGTCTCGTCATTGTCGGTGATCAAGCCTACCACTGTTGTGTCGTCTGCAAACTTAATGATGGTGTTGGAGTCGTGCCTGGCCATGCAGTCATGGGTGAACAGGGAGTACAGGAGGGGACTGAGCACACACCCCTGGGGAGCTCCAGTGTTGAGGATCAGTGTGGCAGATGTGTTGCTACCTACCCTCACCACCTGGGGGCGGCCCATCAGGAAGTCCAGGATCCAGTTGCAGAAGGAGGTGTTTAGTCCCAGGATCCTTAGCTTAGTGATGAGCTTTGAGGGTACTATGGTGTTGAACGTTGAGCTGTAGTCAATGAATAGCATTCTCACATAAGTGTTCCTTTCGTCCATTTGGGAAAGGGCAGTGTGGAGTGTAATAGAGATTGCATCATCTGTGGATCTGTTTGGGCGTTTCTTGCAGGATGACAATATTTGTATTACCGATTTCTTTGGTGAAGTCCAGGTTCCTGCTATTTAGGCCAAAGGCAGATGACCTCAGTCCTTGGATATTCCAGGATGAGATAGTGAAGGCTTTGTGTTCCATAAAGTGTCCAATGTTGTTGGTCGTGTGGTTTGGCCTCAGGCCAGTAAGTTTGAGCAGAGCCTACTGAGCATCTGGTACATGCCATTGGCTTGGGCTAGTGTAAGAGTGGTGGTTGGGGCTGTTTGCCGGCTCACGGCCTGGGCGTATGTGTGACTTCCGTGTTGAGGACCTCTTTGCGGGGGTGGGGTGCATGGGGTGGGCACGAGGGGCATAGGTCTGATCTGAGGGGGGCTAAATGGGGTGTGGGCATGGTTGACTTGGGGGGGTTGATTGGTTGGGGTGGGGGTGTGTATGTGGCTGGTGGTGTTGTGGTCTGGATGCAAGTCCTCTTGGCGTGGTTCTACTATGTGTAGGTTCTGGGGGGTCCTGCAGGTCTGGGAGGGTGTCTCGCTGGTCTGGGCGGGGTGTCTATTGATCTGTTTCTCCTGTGTGAAGTGTTGGGGCTACGTTTGAGAGCGATGTCCTTTAAAGTCCGGGCGAAGGTGGGTACTGCTGCCTTGTATAGGTGGACCTGGTCATAGAGGCTGTTCAAGTCCAGGGTGGAGTGGTGGGCCAGGAAAACATTTGGTTTTGAGGCACAGTCACGGGAAATACCTGCGTTTACCCGTTGTATGGTAGCAGGGTGGAAGTCTTTTCGTGGTAGCAGGGTGGAGATAACCACTTGTGCATTGGGGAAAGTAGAATAATCTTTTTCAATCACTCCCTTCAGTGCTGTGGCCACCCTTTCCTGCTGTGCTCTCAGGCCATTTGTGCCTGTGTGTATTATAATGTGGCTAGGTGAACCTAGTTGGTCCTCAGAGAGAAGGTCTAGGGGGCGCTGGGTGTTTGGACACCAGAGTTTAGACACATTGTGTTTGGGGAAAAGTTGTTTTTCTTGTACATATTTCCCATTTGAGTTCATAAGGAGAACAATCTGTGTCCTGTGTATGTCCTCAGTGGGTGTGGGGGGGTTGTCAGGAGGGCTATCAGGGTGGCTGACAGGGGGGTGCTCAGAGGGGGTGAGAGCCCCTGGGCTTGGGGTTCTTCATTTGTCTGTTCTGCTGTGATGTCGGCGCTATCCTGGTCAGGGTCTGGTGTGGACTGTTCTGCTGTGGTGTCGACGCTATTGTCAGGGTCTGGTGTGGACTGTTCTGCTGTGGTGTCGACGTTATGGTCAGGGTCTGAGGTGGACTGTTCTGCTGTGGTGTCGCCGCTATGGTCAGGGTCTGAGGTGGACTGTTCTGCTGTGATGTCGACGCTATGGTCAGGGTCTGGTGTGGACTGTTCTGCTGTGATGTCGATGCTATGGTCAGGGTCTGAGGTGGACTGTTCTGCTGTGATGTCGACGCTATGGTCAGGGTCTGAGGTGGACTGTATAGCACTGTACCATGCCAGGGGATGGTCTGGTTAATATAGCACTGTGCCATGCCAGGGGATGGTCTGGTTAATATAGCACTGTGTCATGCCAGGGGATGGTCTGGTTAATATAGCACTGTGCCATCCCAGGAGATGGTCTGTGTTAATATAGCACTGTGTCATGCCAGGAGATGGTCTGGTTAATATAGCACTGTGCCATGCCAGGAGATGGTCTGGTTAATATAGCACTGTGCCATGCCAGGAGATGGTCTGGTTAATATAGCACTGTGCCATGCCAGGAGATGGTCTGGTTAATATAGCACTCTGCCATGCCAGGAGATGGTCTGGTTAATTTATTTTTATTTTTATTTATTTTATTTTACCGTTATTTTACCAGGTAAGTTGACTGAGAACACGTTCTCATTTGCAGCAACGACCTGGGGAATAGTTACAGGGGAGAGGAGGGGGATGAATGAGCCAAATGTAAACTGGGGATTATTAGGTGACCATGATGGTTTGAGGGCCAGATTGGGAATTTAGCCAGGACACCGGGGTTAACACCCCTACTCTTACGATAAGTGCCATGGGATCTTTAGAGTGGGACTCAGAGAGTCAGGACACCCGTTTAACGTCCCATCCGAAAGACGGCACCCTACACAGGGCAGTGTCCCCAATCACTGCCCTGGGGCATTGGGATATTTTTTAGACCAGAGGAAAGAGTGCCTCCTACTGGCCCTCCAACACCACTTCCAGCAGCATCTGGTCTCCCATCCAGGGACTGACCAGGACCAACCCTGCTTAGCTTCAGAAGCAAGCCAGTAGTGGTATGCAGGGTGGTATGCTGCTGGCTATATAGCACTGTGCCATGCCACGGGATGGTTTGTGTGGAAGATGAGGTTGCTGATGTTCCCATTTTTATAATAGTCAGCAAAAAGTGTCTCTTGATTTTCCATAAGGAGCTTCATGTTGTGATATTTTCCTGTCTTATCATTCTTTACATACACAGGGTAGTGTATTTTAATTACCTCTGAACAGCGGGAGGTAGCTTCTAAGGCCTCTCCATTTGGTTGGAGACGATCTTTCGACTCTCCTGCCATTTTTGGGCTAAAGGGCTTTGACACCTCTCACTTGACATGTCAGTGCTGATTGAAATTGTATCAGGCTTGGCAGCCTTAATTTAGCATTCAGTCCTTATAAAGTAATGTAATGTATTTTTCTTCTTGGCTTTAAAAAAATAAAATATAGCTTCTCTCTCTCTCCCTCTGAAGGGAGTCGTGGGTGTGTGGAGTGCCTGCCGCCAGCCTCGCTGCCTCTCTGCCCCTCGTGCCACATGACAACCAGCCCTAGATGAGGAGCGGCATGAAATGACTGGCACCATGCCAAGCTGGCAGCCTAGGCCTCTCTCTGTCAAACTCCCTGTCTCTGGGTGGGACCTGTGTGTGATGGTATAGCCTTGTGTGGGTGAGTGCTCTCTGATCATGCCAACCTGCCCCAGATGAGTCTATATGTGAAGAACTAGCCTACCTGGTTAAATAAAGGTGAAAAAGAAAAGCCTAAGGGTTGTAAATCTCCAGACTCTCCTCCCACATCAACAGTGGCGCTTTGTGGACTTTCACAGAAACCCAACACTAATGGCCCCTTCCTTTCAGCTAGCAACCCGAGCTGCCATGTTAAAACAGCTTCACTGACCATCCTGTAAATATAGCCACTCATTCACAGCCCCTTTAGAGATGTGTGTGTGTGTGAGCGAGAGAGCGAGAGCGAGAGCGAGAAAGAGAAAGAGAAAGAGAAAGAGAAAAGAGAGCTGTCCCTTGGAGCAAAGATATGGCAGGGAAAGAGAGAGTAGCAAGAGCGAGATAAAGAGAGGGAAGGGAATAAAAGTTACAATGTGAATGACAGAAAGGAAGGATGTAGGGTGTTTTGTGTGTGCTCTTGTCCCTAGGGAGACATGACATAGAAGCTGCAGCTCTGGAGTGATGCAGACTAGGCCTCTTATTCATAGTCTGTCCTGCTTCATATACAGGCCCCCAGGTGGCTGAAGCAATCACATCTACACCTCAGGATTGGCACATAAATGCACGAGCACACACACGCACACACACACACACACACGCAGGCCAAAGAGGCTGTCTCTGTAGGTAGCCGGCTGGTAAGTGCTCAGATTAAACACAGTACACACCAAATATATCCCTGGCCTCTTCTCCCGCTCGAACAGCTGTTAGTGTTTCAGCCAGGCTGGGTGGATGGATGCTGGGTAATTGGGTCTGCTTTGCGGTTGGCCCCCTCTCTACTGATCACAAAGCCGGAAATGTACAGTAGCTAGAAGTCCCTATAAGTCTACAATACAAAGGTAGGGCACTATAACATAGAGAATGGAGTTGTTTAAAGATGTATCATGGCTTTAAGCCATTTCCATGTGTCTGTGTCATTTTATTATCTCTGTTTAGTCTTTGTATTCTCTGTGGTTGGCTCTTGGAGGGAAACATTGAAGTGGACTTCCAGGAACGATTCCCCTGGGAGAGAGTGCCAGTTCTCTTTCCGCTGGGGGTGGCTCGTCTGTGGGGTTATAAAATGAAGAGTTCTGGTCTCCAGTTCCTGTACATACCACGGCTCCTCGATGACCCGGAGGATTCTTCAGCGCTGCAGACCAGGGCATAATTCATAAACGCAAACAGTGGCGGAAGACTGAGCATTGCTGATCATCAAGTCCCAGCTGGAGGCTATCTGACGCTGTGCTCAACTCAATACAAGAGGATCAATACCAACAGGACAGTACAATTTACTTTACGGTGACAGACTGCAATATTAGAATTTGCGCTCGGCAGTCGGCATACCGATGGCATGGCATTCCACTTCTGAGACAGTGACCTCATGGCGAGCCATGGAAAATTCCATTATCCCTCTAGAACACATATGTCAGAGTCAAGGCCCGCGGGCCGGAGAAGGTTTTTTACGGCCCCTGGGATGATCTTGATTTATTATTAGAACCGGCCCGCAGACCGCAGCAAGCCGGCAGCCCGCAGATCTTTTACACGCACCAATACTACATTTCCCACAATGCAACGGTGACGCACCGAGCAGTAGGCTGCTTCATTTCAATATTTATTGGCACAGCAGTCGTCAGCATCACAGTAAAATTAACTTTCAGATACCCATCAAAAATGGCAAAACGGAAGGTGGACACTGAGAACCGGGGGTTTCAAACAAGGTGGGAGTCGGAGTATATGTTCACGGAGGTAGCTGGAAAACCTGTGTGTCTTCTGTGTGGAGAAAGTGTGGCGGTACTGAAAGAGTATAATCTGAGACGACATTATGAAACGAAACACGCGGACAAAAACAAGAATATGGACATGGAACAAAGGCTACAAAAGGCAGAGGAATTAAAACGAGGCCTCAAATCTCGACAGGCTCTGTTCAAAAAAGCCAAATCACAAGGCCAGGCTGCTGTCAAGGCCAGTTTTATTTTGGCAGAAGAGATCGCTAAATCAGCCCGGCCATTTACGGAGGGGGATTTCATCAAAAACTGCATGATTAAAGTTTGTGACGAAGTTTGCCCAGAAAAAAGGCAACTCTTTTTAAATGTGAGTCTGAGCAGAAACACCATTGCCGAGAGAGTAGACCAGTTGTCCATCAATCTAAAAGAGCAGCTTGTGAAAAAGGGAAAAGATTTCATTGCATATTCCTTGGCTGTGGATGAGAGCACCGACATTTCTGACATTGCCCAGTTGTCAATTTTCATCCGCGGAGTGGACTCCAGCCTAAGCGTGACAGAGGAGTTTTTGGCTTTACGTCCTATGCATGGCACAACTACGGGGCATGATTTGTATGAAGAGGTGTCAAGATGTGTAAATGAGATGGAGCTGCCTTGGGAAAAACTCGTGGGTTTGACAACCGACGGAGCACCTGCGATGTGTGGACACAGGAGCGGACTGGTGGCGAAGATACGGGAAAAGATGCAAGAGGAAAACGCGACAGGTGAGCTGACAGCTTATCATTGTATCATACACCAGGAAGCGTTGTGCGGTAAAGCCTTGAAAATGGAGCATGTAATGAGCATCATCACGCGCACAGTTAACTTTATCAGAGCCAAAGGTTTGAATCACCGCCAGTTCAAGGCATTTCTGACGGAGTTAGAAACGGAGCATGGTGATTTGCCTTATCACACAGAGGTGCGATGGCTAAGCCAGGGAAAGGTGCTTCAAAGATGTTTCGCGCTTCGTGAGGAGATTTGTCTGTTCTTGGACAGCAAAGGGAAAGACACAACACAACTCCGAGACGAAATGTTTCTGTGTGAAATGGCTTTTCTGTGTGACATTACGAGTCATCTGAATGCAATGAACTTGCAGCTGCAGGGTCGGGATCATGTCATCTCTGATATGTACAGTACAGTGAAGGCATTTAAAACCAAACTGACTCTGTGGGAGACGCAGATGCGGAAAGAAAATTTGAGCCACTTTCCCAGCTGCCAGACCATGAAAGAGAAGCTCTCTACCAGTGCGTTCCCGAGCGCACAGTTGGCTGATAAAATAGGTATGCTTGCCGCTGACTTTCGACGCCGATTTGCTGACTTTGAAGCACAAAAAAGCAGGTTGGAACTGCTCGGTAACCCATTTGCTGTTGACGTGGAAAGCTCACCACCAAACCTCCAAATGGAGTTGATTGACCTCCAATGCAATGATGCACTGAGGGCAAAATATGCGGCAGTGGGTGCTGCGGAGTTCGCCCGTTTCCTCCCCGACACAATGCCCCAGCTGCGCATCCAGGCTGCTCAAACGTTGTCTATGTTTGGCAGCACATACCTGTGTGAACAACTGTTTTCTTTGATGAACCTGAACAAAACATCACACAGAAGTCGACTTACTGCTGAACACCTCCACTCAATTCTGAGGATTTCCTCAGCTCAGAGCCTTACCCCGAACATTGATGAACTTGTGGAAAAGATGGGACACCACCAAGTATCACCCTCAACCTCAAACAAGTGAACATTACTGTGCAATCACATATTTAGAGTTTTTACTCAGTTCAAGTTTAAAAGTTAAAGTTTAATATTTGTTTTCACTGCATGTTACTTCTCCTTAAACAAAGTGTTGTTTTTGATTAATAGATTTTTGCACTTTATTTTATTGTATTTCAATCCAATTATATTTTAAAAATATTTCAGTTGAGTGGATGATAGAAAATTGCTATTATTGTTTTTTTCTTTGAAGTAAATTTAGCCCACTTTTGCTAAAATAGAAAATATAGGCTACTGATGGTGCCTTGAATACCGGTTTCTTTCATTTAATGTTCATGTTATGGGGATTTTTATATAAAGGAAATTTGTCTTTTGTGTCTGTTGAAAATTAAAGATTACTGACAGAGCCATAAGAAAATATTGCTTTATTTATCTGATCATATTGGAATATATTTGTTAGGTTTTCAGTAGGTTCAATTAGGTTCACTAGACTATATGCGTCATTTAAAAATTTTTCAATGAACATTCGAACAGTCCGGCCCTCGGCTTGTAGCAAATTTTTTTATTTGGCCCTCCGTCCATTTGACTTTGACACCCCTGCTCTAGAACAAACCAAATGGAACTAAGGACTACTTTTTAATGAGAGATAGGAATCCATGTGATCACTGGAAACTACCGACAGGGACAGGCCTAACACCATGCTTTACTGATCAAGCAAACATACTGCTCAGGCTAACGGCATCTTCTCCTCAGTGGTCGTACCGTTGTAACCCCTAGAGGTTAGGGAAGGTGACAGAGGGATGTGGAGAGGGTTGAGGCCCCTCTGAAGAGCGATGCTTGTGGCCCCCGGCGGCCGGCCCTGGTCCAGAGGGGTGTTCGGCCGAGCGGAATCCCGGAACTCGGGTCGGAGCGCTACTGTCGTCAATCCATCGATTACAGAGGAAACCAAGCTGACAGCACCCCCACGCTCCAACGGGCACAGAGACACACACTGCATCATGGCAAGAAAAACACACACACTTCAACAAAAAGTTTCCATTCACAGTTTATCAAAGGGAGGAACACGGTGAGGCTGGGTAATCTTGATGAACACGATATCCTCTGTGATATAGAGAACAGGCTCTTACCGATCCTGACATCAAAACATGGAGCTTCTCAGAACCTCTGTCTCCTTTAGAGGAAATGAAAATGGACATTTCTCATCCCAGGCAGATCAATGTCATGCACGTAATACACACACACACACACACACACACACACACACAAACAAACAAACACGACTACACACACACACGAACACATACACATACACACAAACACACAAACAAACACACACACACACACACACACACACCAAGGGCTAAGTCATTACACATGAACAAGTCAACTCTGACCCCCAAGCATTCCACACTTTCATATTTCACAGCGACTCTCTTTTCCTCTCGCTGTTTAAGCTCCATCCATCAACCACAAGTCCAAGACTGGAGAGCAGTAGGTGACCAATGGCTGTGCAGGGCTCTGTCTACTGCCTCCTCCAGGTCATTCATGTAGGGCATCTGTTAGAGTTGGAGACGTTGTGATTTGGTGTGCACCAAGGCACCGTTCTAGCATCGCTACTTTTTTTAAATTTTTAATTTTTTTATAAATTTTATCCCCTTTTCTCCCCAATTTTCGTGGTATCCAATCGCTAGTAATTACTATCTTGTCTCATCGCTACAACTCCCGTACGGGCTCGAAGCCAGCCGCACCAATGTGTCGGAGGAAACACTGTGCACCTGGCCCCCTTGGTTAGCACGCACTGCGCCCAGCCCGCCACAGGAGTCGCTGGAGCGCGATGAGACAAGGAAATCCCTACCGGCCAAACCCTCCCTTACCCGGACGACGCTAGTCCAATTGTGCGTCGCCCCACGGACCTCCCGGTCGCGGCCGGCTGCGACAGAGCCTGGGGGCGAACCCAGAGACTCTGGTGGCGCAGTTAGCACTGCGATGCAGTGCTCTAGACCACTGCGCCACCCGGGAGGCCCAGCATCGCTACTTTTTGACCTCAACATGCGGTCACACAAAAAGAGGAGGTCATCAATCATGCAGAAAGACCATCACATTGGATCAGCTAAATGCCTTGTCTAATACACAAACAACTATCTAGATGTGGAAAGGGCAAGGCGCGGGGCAGACTCTTTATCCCTATGGGGACACCAGTGTGGGTTGCTGTGGTCCCCATTAGGATTAGGGCCACCACTGAGCATGCTCTAAATACATGTCTGCCCTACCCTGAGGGCCCTCCTGGCACTGTTCAATGTGCTAATTTGTTTCACAAACCAAGTTAATGTGTGGCCTAATTATATGCAAAACATTATCTCTCTCTCTCTGAAGGGAGCCGTGGGTGTGTGGAGTGCCTGCCGCCAGCCTCACTGCCCCTCGTGCCACATGTCAACCAGCCCCAGATGAGGAGCGGCATGAAATGACTGGCACCGTGCCAAGGTGGCAGCCTAGGCCTCTCTCTGTCAAACTCCCTGTCTCTGGGCGGGACCTGTGTTTAACGGTATAGCCCTGTGTGGGTGAGGGCTCTCTGAACTGTTATATCCACCATTTCAACAGAGCTCTACAGGGCCTTGTAATATACCTTGACGTATTTAAATGTAATTCCACTCAGTAAACAACACGCCATACCATAGGGTGCAGTCATCGGACCTAGTTCAATAACACCAGCAGCAGCAGTGCTAGCCATAGACCCGTTTTACAGCCAACAGTTATGTCGTGCCTGTGTTAAAGGTGATTACCCACAGTGAGAGCTGGCATTTATCAATGCAGGGAGACAGGTACAAGGCTATAAGTAGGGCAGGAACAAGTGGAAACACCAAGCTCCCTGTTAGGGAAGAAAGCAATCAGGCCTGACTATTAGTCGCAAAAAAGAGGAAATTGATAATGCGATGTATCCGTGGGGGACCCATGGACATCCACGACCACGAGCAGGTACCACTGCAGTGTGTAGACTAGCCTTGCAAACACAGCCAGTCAATAAGTGTTACCCTGGATGTTCCCCAGAGGTAGTTGATCCAGACCAGCCGGCCCATCCATCCCAGGGGCTCCAATATTTCAAGGATGCAATACCAGAGAGGATTATAGTACCAACCACTGTCACCACTGGTTTACCACAGAGCACTGAAACAAAGGAATCCACAAAGGCAGACATTTCTAAATACATTATGGACGTACGTGGTTGTAGCTTTAATCTAAACGGAGGTTTTGTTTCCACTGGACAACATGTAACCTCATCCCCAAGCTCAATTGCAACCGCATATAGAGAGCCAGCTGGGGATGCAATTACTGACATTGAATTCAGTGAGGCATGAACGCTTAAGGCTATTTCAGTTATAGAGTGCCCTGAAATACTAATTGTCATCGTAGGTTTCTGTAAAAGTGTGTTAAATATCTAGGTGGAGTAGGTGCCTAATATGGAAATCTTAATATAGGCTGAGTGCCAAGCTTGTAAGCTTTGTGGATTTTACATTGCCTGGCCAACATGCCTTGCTTACAATTTTACAACTCATTTTTTCATCATATCATAGAAATGATTCAAATGTGTAAATGGCCGGTGCACCTTAAAGGAGCCATTGGATTATTAAATCATCATTGGCCAGCTTTCCTCCACGTCTAGTTTTTCCTGGCCAGGAAAACTCCTGGTCCTTATGGGGTATGGATGTAGTGGTACAGTAACCTTTTGACTGGCTAGGTAGTCTGTCCTGACTGTCATTCTGATCTGGCCCTCCCTCCCTCAGTAGAGACTAAACTCCAGACTAGCCAATGTCAATCTACTATCCCCCATAGAAAACACCATTATCAAAAGTGGCCACAAATTAGATTATGCATATAATGCTTTTATTATAAATGTGCATTTTTATGGAGAAAATTACCTTCCCCAAACTTGAAACTTTGTATGCCAGTTAAGCTCCACATCGGTTGTAAAGCAGGTTTAATGTGCTTCATTTGATGAAGATATTTGGCCACTTTAATTGTGATACAAACCTTATAAAAACATATAGGCCTATGGGCTAGGCTACATGAGGTGTGATACTAACCTTATTAAAACATATAGGCCTATGGGCTAGGCTACATGAGGTGTGATACTAACCTTATTAAAACATATTGGCCTTTGGGCTAGGCTACATGAGGTGTGACTAACCTTATTAAAACATATAGGCCTATGGGCTAGGCTACATGAGGTGTGACTAACCTTATTAAAACATATTGGCCTATGGGCTAGGCTACATGAGGTGTGATACTAACCTTATTAAAACATATAGGCCTATGGGCTAGGCTACATGAGGTGTGATACTAACCTTATTAAAACATATAGGCCTATGGGCTAGGCTACATGAGGTGTGATACTAACCTTATTAAAACATATAGGTCTATGGGCTAGGCTACATGAGGTGTGATACTAACCTTATTAAAACATATAGGTCTATGGGCTAGGCTACATGAGGTGTGATACTAACCTTATTAAAACATATAGGTCTATGGGCTAGGCTACATGAGGTGTGATACTAACCTTATTAAAACATATAGGCCTATGGGCTAGGCTACATGAGGTGTGATACTAACCTTATTAAAACATATAGGTCTATGGGCTAGCCTACATGAGGTGTGATACTAACCGTATTAAAACATATAGGTCTATGGGCTAGGCTACATGAGGTGTGATACTAACCTTATTAAAACATATAGGTCTATGGGCTAGGCTACATGAGGTGTGATACTAACCTTATTAAAACATATAGGTCTATGGGCTAGGCTACATGAGGTGTGATACTAACCTTATTAAAACATATAGGTCTATGGGCTAGGCTACATGAGGTTTGATACTAACCTTATTAAAACATATAGGTCTATGGGCTAGGCTACATGAGGTGTGATACTAACCTTATTAAAACATATAGGTGTATGGGCTAGGCTACATGAGGTGTGATACTAACCTTATTAAAACATATAGGTCTATGGGCTAGGCTACATGAGGTGTGATACAAACCTTATTAAAACATATAGGTCTATGGGCTAGGCTACATGAGGTGTGATACTAACCTTATTAAAACATATAGGTCTATGGGCTAGGCTACATGAGGTGTGATACTAACCTTATTAAAACATTTAGGTGTATGGGCTAGGCTACATGAGGTGTGATACTAACCTTATTAAAACATATAGGTCTATGGGCTAGGCTACATGAGGTGTGATACAAACCTTAGTAAAACATATAGGTCTATGGGCTAGGCTACATGAGGTGTGATACTAACCTTATTAAAACATATAGGTCTATGGGCTAGGCTACATGAGGTGTGATACTAACCTTATTAAAACATATAGGTCTATGGGCTAGGCTACATGAGGTGTGATACAAACCTTATTAAAACATATAGGTCTATGGGCTAGGCTACATGAGGTGTGATACTAACCTTATTAAAACATATAGGTCTATGGGCTAGCCTACATGAGGTGTGATACTAACCGTATTAAAACATATAGGTCTATGGGCTAGGCTACATGAGGTGTGATACTAACCTTATTAAAACATATAGGTCTATGGGCTAGGCTACATGAGGTGTGATACTAACCTTATTAAAACATATAGGTCTATGGGCTAGGCTACATGAGGTGTGATACAAACCTTATTAAAACATATAGGTCTATGGGCTAGGCTACATGAGGTGTGATACTAACCTTATTAAAACATATAGGTCTATGGGCTAGGCTACATGAGGTGTGATACTAACCTTATTAAAACATATAGGTCTATGGGCTAGGCTACATGAGGTGTGATACTAACCTTATTAAAACATATAGGTCTATGGGCTAGGCTACATGAGGTGTGATACTAACCTTATTAAAACATATAGGTCTATGGGCTAGGCTACATGAGGTGTGATACTAACCTTATTAAAACATATAGGTCTATGGGCTAGGCTACATGAGGTGTGATACTAACCTTATTAAAACATATAGGTCTATGGGCTAGGCTACATGAGGTGTGATACTAACCTTATTAAAACATATAGGTCTATGGGCTAGGCTACATGAGGTGTGATACTAACCTTATTAAAACATATAGGTCTATGGGCTAGGCTACATGAGGTGTGATACTAACCTTATTAAAACATATAGGTCTATGGGCTAGGCTACATGAGGTGTGATACTAACCTTATTAAAACATATAGGTCTATGGGCTAGGCTACATGAGGTGTGATACTAACCTTATTAAAACATATAGGCCTATGGGCTAGGCTACATGAGGTGTGATACTAACCTTATTAAAACATATAGGTCTATGGGCTAGGCTACATGAGGTGTGATACTAACCTTATTAAAACATATAGGTCTATGGGCTAGGCTACATGAGGTGTGATACTAACCTTATTAAAACATATAGGTCTATGGGCTAGGCTACATGAGGTGTGATACTAACCTTATTAAAACATATAGGTCTATGGGCTAGGCTACATGAGGTGTGATACTAACCTTATTAAAACATATAGGTGTATGGGCTAGGCTACATGGGGTGTGATACTAACCTTATTAAAACATATAGGTCTATGGGCTAGGCTACATGAGGTGTGATACAAACCTTATTAAAACATATAGGTCTATGGGCTAGGCTACATGAGGTGTGATACTAACCTTATTAAAACATATAGGTCTATGGGCTAGGCTACATGAGGTGTGATACTAACCTTATTAAAACATTTAGGTGTATGGGCTAGGCTACATGAGGTGTGATACTAACCTTATTAAAACATTTAGGTGTATGGGCTAGGCTACATGAGGTGTGATACTAACCTTATTAAAACATATAGGTCTATGGGCTAGGCTACATGAGGTGTGATACTAACCTTATTAAAACATATAGGTCTATGGGCTAGGCTACATGAGGTGTGATACTAACCTTATTAAAACATATAGGTCTATGGGCTAGGCTACATGAGGTGTGATACTAACCTTATTAAAACATATAGGTCTA